>NC_090890.1:29052164-29074664 GCF_036669925.1 Montipora capricornis | reverse complement strand
CATTTTGCATCGTCGGGACAATCAGTTAACATCTCCTCGCCGCAAATAGAACAAACAGAAAAACTGCACTTACTGGTAGGAAAAAGGGGCTTCAAGTCTCCATTAAAGGAATAAGCAGTGTTTAGCATTCCTGGCAAGATGACATCCTGGATAGGATGAAATACCACAGAACGATAAAAGCCAAAACCCAATTCGTGCCAATCTACAGTGATCACTCTTAATGGACCAAGGTCGAAAAATAGTTCTGCATACTGCTTTGGTTTGACATAACGTTTCCAATTGAGGTTACCTGAAGCAAGTGACCAAAACTGAATGCTTCCATCACAGCATTCACACACCATGTATTCTAAGCTAGGGGACACATCCAAACAAGCCACTCGTGATGAACAATCAAACCGAGCTTGAATACCTGTTTGGGGATCATTTTTGCTTAAGAACTCCATGTAAGGTTTATCGGAATACTTGGTCTCCAGAAGCTGGCGGGAGTAAGTACATAATTTACTACTTCCCCTGTTCAGAAGACATTGAAAGATAGTAAAGGGATATTCCTGTAAGGTTACGCGGTGCTTCTTTAAAATAATCAATAACGACGAAAGACTTTTATGACAATCAGTAGACATCGTCTTCAAACCACCCTGCCTCAATACACCAACGATATCTTCAGTGGCTGCTGGCATGTTTAAAGAAAGCTTTGCGTACAAAAGCTCTGGGTCTGACACATATTTTGCAACCCCTTCCTCAAGGCTGCAGGATTTCATTTCCTGGTCTACCAGTAACATGTGCTGAACACCATGTTCCAAGGCATACCTTGAAGTGTCAGTGAAGGACTGTGAGTTGCCAATGCCTTTGCTCTTTAACTCGTCTAGCTCTTTAGAGCAAAGAGTAGAAAGGATCTTATGGCCTTCCACTTCCTCTACACTGAAACAGTGTTGCCTGTAGTGTGACTTGTCTGTCAACCAGTCCTTGACTGATTTATGAAAGAAATGAATGCGGTCTTCGTGAACAGGAAGAAGTGATGACACAATGGCAATGGCTTTGCGCGCCTTTCGCATAACAATCGAGGACGACAAGTTCTTGCACAACAATTTAGCAACAAAACCCAATGGCAGTGGTTCTCTGGCAGCGGCAATTGCAGCCAGGAAACAAAGAAATTCCTCTTCAGTTATGTTTAGTTCTTTACACAAGTCTTGTTCGAGCCGTTGAAAATACGACCGGTAAACACACGCGATGCCCGCAGGGAGGGTCTCGTCCAGTTGTTCCAAGGTGAGAAAAGTTGAACACTTGGACCTTATAAAATCTACCAAAAACTTGGCACACAGAAAGACTCCCTCTGACTTTTGCACAAGATCATCTAAGACCAGCTCATTCATTTCAAATTCCAATAAATCGCTTAGACTACGTTCAAAGTAAAAACGAATGACCTTCAAGTTCTCTTCATCTTTTGGTTCGAGTAGCAGTGGTTGCAAATCTTTCAGGCTGTCCCAAATGTTAACTTCGGGTCGCGTCGTCACCAAAAATCGAAGCCAAAGTGGTAAATTCTTAAACAACTTAGCAATCACATCAAGAAGATCGTTTCGTCCTTGGTATTCACTTTCGTCTACAGCATCTATTACCACAAGAGATGTACGACCTGGATCTGCTACTTTGTTCAGAGGTTCTGAAAAAAGCAAATCAAACAGATCCCTCACTTCCATGTCGTTGATCTCTACACCCAGATTTCCGGAGAGCTGTTCCACAAGGGCTTTCTTGTACTCTGGAAGACAGCATGACAGGTGACAGGCTAAAGACTGCATCATCACCTTGGAGTTCCTGTGGCGTGCTCTGTCATGGTGACAAAAATGGCTTCCCGCCAATCTGCCAGCTTCGTGCATTCTTTTACACATCTCAGCAGCGATGACAGATTTCCCCATCCCTGCATTTCCGCTGAGCACCAAGACACGATTTGGAGAACTTGCATCATCCAACCAGGTGCTGATTTTAGCAAAGAAAGACTCACGAGTTCCTTCCAAGTATCTCTTTGTATAATCTGTGATATCAGGTTCCGTGTCAACCCTTGCAAGTTTCTTTAGGATTTTGTCCTCCTGATCGGTGTTGTGTTTTGCGTGACAGGTTTCCGTGACAAGTTGATGTATGTCGTGAATCCTGGATTTGCTGTCCTTGACACCTTCTTGGGTTGTGTTCTGAGAAATTTGCAAGTTTTCAAGTGTGGAATAGACTTTCTCAACAGTCTCTTGGGTTGTTGACTGCTGGATTCTTAAGTCTTTAAGGATGGATTTGTTTTCCTCGACACTCTCTTGGACTGTGTTCTGAAGCTGACACAACTCATTAAGTTGAGTCTTGAGATCCGCTTCACTCTCTGCCCAGTCCCGTAATGCGTTAAGATAATCCTTCTCTCCACATCGCTCTGCCTTCAATCGATCAACCTCTGCCTGACTTAACCCAAGAGACACTAGAACGGCACTGATTTCCTGCCACAGAGCATTGAACATCAGTTCATCGATACCAGTGGTTGTGATGTGCCCATACAACTGATTACGGAAAAACTTAATTCGAGCAAGGTTTGCCTCACGAGAAGTGTCACTTGGGGGCGGCTTGCAATGCCATCCAGTGTGGGGAGGGGTAAGTCCACAAATGTTGGTCAGAAGGAGGAACAACAGAGTGATATCAAACATGGTGGAGTCAGGGGCAGCTCCATAAAAAGGAAAGAGCTTGTCCCACTGGTGACCATTGAGAATTCTTCTGCGTAAAAGGTTGATAAGGATGGAATAACAAGCAGTAAGATCAGCTGCCAAGTTTGCAGGAGGGTGATGAGTGTCAAAAACATTTCTCAGTACAGTTGTTCCACCATCAACAATAAGTCGACTCAGCTTGGCCCCATTTGTCTTCTCATTAGATCTGGCCAGGGGACCTGGTGTGGCCATTGTAATCCAAACTGCCGATTTTTCACAACATCTCTGCACAGAAAAGGAAAGAAAACATATGAAGTTTTTGACTGAGTTTAAACCATTCACAACTCAAACAACCTAGGACGCCTCCTACTGACGAGTAAAATCGTCTGGCGTCAGACAGAGTAAGAAGTGTCATTCTCAGGGGTCAATGGGTTATTGATTGACTTATTGGATTCAACTGAGTGTCCCTAAGCGACTGATTAAATTACTGATTAACAATTACCACCATCGATTGTCTTTATAAAAATTAAAGTACCTTCAGTGCACATGATTTGCTGAAGCAAAAAATCTAAGAAATCGAGGATCAAACGAGTGCCTGCATGGGCACGGACAGCTTTGTGATACTAAAATTCACTGAAGTTAATTCCCGTCCGGCTGGGTTAGTATCTGGATGGGTGACCTAAACAATATACCCCTTCATAAAACAGAAGCATCGCGCGGAAAATACTATTAACGCTAACAAATGCGAACTCAGCAAGGTACAGATTTTGTTAGCTTGCTTTATGCAAAACAAATATTGATGCAAAAGTAAATAACTATTGATACACAGTTTTTAGAAAGAGCAGAAGGAAGTTTCCGGGACGGTCGATCGAGAATAAAATATTTACGACATGAAAACAACATTAATTTTGAACCGTGAATATAGAATATAAAAAGTTACGATCAGCGACAAACATTTTGGGAGATTTTTGCTACGTTCAATTTTGTTATTCTACTTTTGGCTGCACAAATAAATCGCAAAATCGAAAGTGACATGGCCGGAATTCAGCGGGCGCCGTGATTAAGTTACCGCGGCATGTTTACTCGCCAAACAGTGAAGCATCTGTGTCAAATGATGGCAAGATACCGGGTTTTTGTAAGCTTCTTTTTCTGTCAAGTGTTTTAAAGTTTGACAAGAAATGTGCGCATTCAACACAAGGAACACAATCGCCCAACTCTTAGGTTAACCATTTGTTTATGCAAAGTCAAAATTTACTCTCCAAGACGCGTACGACGTTATTTATCACCAGGTAATTCCATCATTTTGGAAATAGCAGCTACTTTATTATTCATCGGCGTCACAATTTTTCACTGATTTTGGGGCTCATTTTGTTGAAACTCAAGCACGCTTCCAACAGACCTGTTTATTTTTTCGTGAACCCTTCCTGCTTACAGAGCAATACTAAAATTTCTCCCATATCACATTTCAACCTTAAGCTTGAAAATTCAATATACAACATGACATTATAATTCACAAAGGCAGAAAATACCACAGAATCCTTTTCCAGCGAAAAATTTATTGAAACAAGCAACATATTTGCTCTTAGAGGCAAAAACCTCTTCCTTGCGTGCGTGAAGACAAGAAACTCAATCCTGTCATATTACCATGTACTTCAGGTTCAAACCCTTTCCTGAAGAACCTTTTCCTTGAATAATGATGCACAAAATAGTCGACAAGCTTTCTTTTAAATAATTCTTGACTGTCACATTTCCAATTTTTTTTACCTGATTTTGTTGAACCCATAAGTTACCAGATAATTTTCCATTTGGTTTCAGTGTTGTACATAAAACTGCACTCGTGATAAAATATTGGAAATACAGCTCACTTTGATTTCGGCTCGACGGGCGATAGATTGTTGTCGAAGTCCATTACTCGTCGCTTTTACGATTCCAGGTATTTGTTTTCACCACCTGCCTAGTTTATCCAACTGACTTTCCATTATTGAGCTCCATAAGGGTATATTTTGTTTAAAGATCCACTAAAACGCCATTTGCGTTACATGACTTTCTACGCCATTGCAGGTTAAGTTTATCATTCTACTGTGTCCACCAGAGAAATCTACGCATTTCCACTACCCTCTCGATCCTAAGAAACTGACTGGGATTGCCATACGGCAACCCAGTAATGAACTTGCCATTCAAAACGTATATGGAGCAGTCGTGGCTCAGATGGCTAGTGCGCGGCTTTCGGAGCGAGAGGTCCCTGGTTCAGTCCTCGGTGACTTCAACGTCTGTTTCGACTTTCCTCTGATCCGTGTAGCTATAGCTTTAAATCCCCTTAAAACGGAGCACTGACAGAGGGAGAGGGGTAAGGGCGCACCGTCGGCTTCCACTGATATTAGCCTCGTAGCTGAAGGAACTACCGACGTTAAATAAAGTGACTTTACCTTTACCTTTACCTTTATTTACAACTTAAATGTCTTTTGTTATTGAAATTCTCGCCCCAAGGAATGTGTTGCCACTGAACTTTACTTTGTGTTAAATATCTCCAGATGCAGATGATATGGAAAAATCTCATTAACATTTTTTTTTGTCACATTGAAGAGCCAACAATAATACTGTTTTGATTTGCTATGGTCAAACCTTTGCAGGGATTCAATTTTATAAGTTATATTGTAAATAGAATATTACTGCGATTTGTCAAAGCCATTTATCAATGTAATTTTCCTTCCTTTTCATTGGCCGAGAGCCCACGACATGACCTGCAAATAACTGCCTACAAATACGTGTTTTGCTGCAAATAATATTCTGCTGTAGTGTAATTGAAACCACGTTCTAGAGTGAACATGGTAGTTCACTTTCCTGAGCTTTCAGAAAGTGATTTAAAGGCCCATTTTCACCCTAGACGCTCAAAGCAGTTTTAACACCTCCAACAACCTGTACCCTACAGCGTTCTCACATGACGTCACAGGGGCCATGTTGGTGTTCCAAAACAAAGAAATGGCGGCCATGATGGTGTATCAAACTAAAAATACTTTCTTTTGTTTCAGTAATCCAATATGGCTGCTGGTCACGTGAATGAAAATGCTCTATTTGGAAGGATTGAATCTATCAAACTTTTTCACTTAATGGTAATGTTATGACACCAATGGATGCTGTAACAACATGAACTTATTAATGTGACGTAACGGGTTAACGTGGCAACCAAAATCCATCTTAAAACAGCCTATTTTTTGTCTTTAAACGTATATATCTCAAAAATGAACTTGGTGACCCCCATCATTTATTGCTGGAGAGTGACCTGCACGCTAGGATAAAACTTTCTGCAAAGTTTAAAACAATTATCTTGAGCAGATTCATAGCCACCTTCACAATTAAAAAATATTAAGGTGGCTCTGAATCCGCTCCAGAGAATTTTTTTAAACTTTGCAGAGAATTTTGCCTTGGCCTGCCAATAACATTTTCAACTTTTATTATATGGTGTGTTGAGCCAAAGTTCACTTTAGTCACATACCGTATTAGAGACATACAATATCACTGTTAAACCTTACTGCGCAAAAGGAACTGAGCAACAAAAACACAAAATGACAAGCCTACCCCTACCATGGACAACAAAACACTGTTTCGTGATATGGTTTAACGATTTGCAGAGGCCCTAGCAAACGGAGTTCCTATCTATGCCTGGGTTTTTTTGTCCAAATTTGGTAAATCATGTCAGAGCGGTGTTATGAGGATCAGAAATATTTTTAGTTTATGTGTCATGCAATTCCAGACTTTCCTAGAATTATCTAACAATCTGTAATTTTCCAGAAATTTCTTTGATCTGACTCAGCAGTTTCTACAAATAGCACACCTTGTAGTACACTATAAATAGCAACAGAACATTCTAGATGCTTAGAGTAAAAGTATAAAAGCAGGCTTGTAAATAATAGAAAAAACTCTTTTGCCCGAGGGCTTACCCTCGTGGCCGGCTGTGATTGAACTTATGCTATGGATGCGATACTGTGACGAAGCAAAAATCAACTGCGATAACTATGGTGGAGCGATAACCTTTGACCTTGCTATATCCGGAGAGAAGAAAGAGAGCGGCCGAAAAGGAAAAAGTCTTCCGTGAGAGTTTGTGTACACAGAAATTCCAGTGAGTGGAAAGAATCCAGTGAATCAAGAAAGTCAGTTGGTGGAACTTCGATTTCAAAGTTGATCAAGACGAATGCTTGAAAGGCCATGAAAAACAGTAAGCCTGCTTTGCTTTACGAACTGCTTCACGTAATCTTTAACCGAAGTAATAGTAACAGTGTAAAACTAAATAAATAATAGTGAAAAAAGGTAACTGCTCGTTAATTGTCATACGTTTGTTGTGTGCCGTATATCGTACTCGGGAGTTCTTTTCATTTATGCCTTGTTCGCGGACATCTCTTGGTTATTCCAGCACGCAACCGCGGTTATCAGTCACACATGCCCCTCAATGACTTTTCTAAATTTTGGGTGGACATCAATCATATGTTTCCACAACAATAGTCCTGTTCGTCGAAACATTCGATTGACGTCCCCCACGCTTATGTTCCAAAAAATGAAAAAAAAATCGTCAAGGGGCCCGCGTGACTGATAACAGCTGTTCACGTTAAGTGTATATCACCCAGGTGGCACAAGTCTATGAATTAAAGACGGCATTCTTAATTCGACTGAAGGGAGTAAATCTTTGAAACATTTTATTTTGCGGGTTTTTAATTCTGTGGGAACTTTTTTTTTCGCAGGATCTAGGTCAAGCCTGCAAGATTTTCATGCTACATGGTAAGCACGTTGCATAATTCATTCTGAATTAATCAATGTCATTATGCCATTCAGTCAGCACACCACTGATCAGCTGTTTTGTTGATGCATCACTGAATATCTCTCATTGAATGTAACAAAGAACATTCCTGGTATTCCGGAATAGGATTACATGGAATACAAGTTAGAAATCCTTCGTTTTTACGGAGATTCACATTAAAAATGTCGAACACCTGCTAAAATGCTATTTTAAACATATCTTTATTATCCTTGTTTCTTCAAAACGCCAGACATACCGTTTTGAATTCATCACTTCACGTATTCTTATTCCGGAATACGGTGAATCAAACGCACTTTAAGTCAATGATCGAGGGAATGGATTGCGCTCCAAAGGTATTACAGTTTTGCTCCATTATCTCCAAATTGAAACAAAATTCATGATGAGAAACAAAATAATTTTTTATAGCTTTATTTATTTTACCAAAAGTTGCTGGAAAATCCCAACTGCTAACCCATTTATTTCAATGGTGAAAGCAGGTCGCAAATTGATGACTCCTCCATGTAATTTAATCACAAAGGGCAAAAATTCAGTCACAAATGCGATTGTATTGGTTGCAATTTCGATTACGGATTTACCTTAAGAATGTAAATACATTGGACGGGCCTAATTATTAGTTTTATAACTTGTTTAAGTTTCCGCATAATCAACGCATGTTTCCGCATAATATGGCCAAAACTTTCCGCATAATCTTTAATTTTTTTCCGCATCCTATCAGAAGCCATGTCCACACGTACAACCACTGCTCGCCTCGACTAACTTTTGCTAACTGTGAGCAGTGCATATTGAACATGCCATTGTACTGTACTATAATGATTTCTACAATTATTATTTTATTAATAAACAGGCTGTCTTTAAATTGACACCCCATTTTGCAGTAATTTGGAATGGAAAGAAAACTGTGCACTTGAGGTTAACACAGAAAGTTTAGTTTGAACCAAATGGCTTACCTGTAAAGTGACATTACAAACAAATAAAAAAACTTTGGCTTGCTGTTTCAAAGTTTCCCAAAACAAAGCTGAAATAAAAATCAGGAACAAAATTGCTAACTGATCAAAGCCATGACACCCATACTATTTCAACACTCACACTAACTTATAACTTTTAAGTATGTAATTTTATAAACTACTTCATAATGATATTAAGCAAAAATTACAAGAGCCATTTACAGGGCTCCCACTCTATCATGAAAACAAAATTCCCTGACTTTCCCCTGACCAAAGGCAATTTTCCTGACACAATCTTTTACGATTTTCTAGAAATCTGAGGACAAGAAAGACCACTAATTTTAATGTTCGTTCAGTTTAATGACAGTATATTTTTCCTTGTTGTGCCCAACATACAAAGCATGTGGATAGCAAGGAAACATGTTTTGAGTGGTTTAACATCAAGAAAATTTATCCAGATGAGAGAAATAAAACTTCCCTGACATTGACTTTTCCCTGACTTTTGAGATCTTTTTTTCAAATTCCCTGACCTTGAAAATTTTTCCAACTTTCCTGACTTCCTGGCTTCCCTCACTTCAAGGTGAGTGGGAACCCTGATTTATAGAAGTACATGTAAATTAATATAGAGTTCAAGAATTTACTGACCACACTCATCGGGCAATTTCAATAATATTATTAATGACTAACAGTAAATATTATAATGGAACCTATAGTTACATAATTATTTCAAATGAATATAATAGTTTCTAAGAACATATCTATACTGTGTTCCACAACAACCACACACAAAGACGGGTACCTTGGCCTCTCTCCTCAAACACTTTTACGTTATTCAAAGCACATTATCAACACACCCTACTATAAATCCCTTCCCGACGTAAGGGTGAGACTTATAGATTTTACTTTGGCTAACACCAGATAACTTATATTCACCAATTGGGGGCAGTCTTTAGGATGGTGTGATCCACTCAAAACCTACATTTGTATGTCTCCGTTAACACTTCCCCACCAGATCATGAGAGTGAGACTTAATAGGTTTAACACCGGTTAATACCAGACAATTTTACTCCCCAGTTGGGGGCACTTTGGGAGTGAATTGGTAAAGACACTTAAGTCAAGAAATGCGTGGATTGGATTCAATGCATGTCCAGTTTTGATATCCAACAAGAAGTGTCCCGGACCCTTAAAATTAAAGGGCCTGTGGCACTCTATTGCGCATGTGCGGCTGTTTGATTTTTGAACCGACGGTTCTTTTTTCAAAGCCAGTATCAATGACGGAAATCCTGTTTAATCGACACAGTGAGACGTGCTCAAGTTGTAATAACATTTCTAAACTTCAGTTTGGTAATATACGAAGGACTTTGATGCCATATTGTGTTAGTTTTTGGGAGCTGCAGATAAAATTCATGTCCACGAAAGCCGGATCAGGCGAAGGGGCTCGGGTCGAAAGGTTCTAGCTTACACCTCGTCGCCGCCTTGCATCCAAACAAACAAGAAAACAAGTAATAGCAGATGGGAGAAGGCACATCGAAAGCTTTATATAGCGAAAGATGTCCATGAAAGCTGGAAGAAAATAAAGTGTATGTGCGTCGATTCCACTGACACGACCTTTACACAACATCTTTTGCCCTTGGAGGTGAGACGAAGAATGGGGTTATAGTATTTACACTGATTATTGGTTAAACCTTTAGCACTATGATTCTTTGTCGTCAGCTTAGAGTGCGTTTTATTTGGCTATTCGAGTTTTTTATCCGTCAGTTCAGTTGCCATATCATGGAATTATGGCTTTTAGTGTAGGGATGCACAAGGAGCAAATTATTGGCTTCAGCTTTGAAACGTGGCAGGAAGCGTCTCGATTTAGCTGTTGTAGCCACGGTAGATGAGAATTTTTGTTTGGTAAAAAAGAGGGGCTGAACTTTTTTTTTGTTTTATTTTTTTCTGATTAGAATAGGGTCAAGCGTGATAGATCGATCTGCTCAGTTTATTTCGCATCATTTGAAAGCCAATTTAACGGTACATTCATTTGCCATTCATTGAGCTATCTTTTTGCACAGAGTACAGGTAACATTTTTGATCAAGTATTTTGAAATACACTATGCAACTAATACTCTATCAAGCAGTTGATATATTTTACAAATAATAATAATTAATAATAATAAATAAACAGTAAGTTGTGTTCATTTTAGTCAAGCAGAAACCACCTGGTAAAACTATTTGTGTTAGCACAGATCACTTTTGGCATACTGGTCCTTTGGAATGTGCAAACAGTATGTCTCTGATATACGCATGTCAATGAGAATTTTATACATCATTATCAACAATGATGAGCACAGCAGTATGATGATAGTTATTATACTGTAAATGAAGAGATATGTTGTCATGAAGTATGGGTATGAAGATCATTGTTGAAAACTTTAAAGGACACTGCAGGTAGGCACTAGTAGTTCAGTAACTCATGGGTTGTTGTTTAGTCAATGTTTGCTATTGGTACCAACTGGCAGAACTGTTTGGCTTACAAAAGGAATTATTGCATAGAGGGTCACCTCAAATGAACAATCACAGACCCTGGGCAGTCAATCACTGTCCTGACCTAGGTTCATCTGCTGAATGTAACACTAGTGGAATGTTGCATTAAACTAGTGATTACTGTTGATAGTAATTATTAATAATTTTCCTGTCTTTTCATATTTACTGGGCCATAACCTTTTTTCTAGGGAACAAGTTTTACACAGCAAGGAAAAAGTTGACTATCCTTGATTGGAATTACTGGTATCATAATGGCTTTTCATTTTCCACCACTGAGGATCATGCTGACACCATCATTGCAAGAAAATACAACCAGAGAACAAAATCTTGGGACGTGAGGATATTAAAGGTTTCCAAAGATTGTGGATATATTTGGATGCTGATGGACAAAATGTTTAAAGTTTGCATTGATGACGACGACTATTTAATCACTCGTGAAGTCTGTCTGGAACCTGATGATCCCAGAATCATTTCTCCAACAACTGTTGAAAGTGAACCTCTTCCAGCTCATGAGCTCCTGGCAAGAGGCAGAAACAGATTTTCACAAATAAGCAGCTCATAGAGATTTAATGCAAAACTTTCAGCTACTGTAAAACCAGGAAAAACACAAATGCCCTCACAATGTGTTGCAGTGATGAAATTACGAACAGTCGGGTGTCAATGGAATGGCTCAAGTCAAGCTAATAAGCCTTGCCTTTTTGCTTCAGTTTGGGTAGTAACTTGAAGTAATAATTATATTGACTGTTTTTCTCTCCAAGTTTTGTGGGGTGATTGTGACATGTAGCACTGAGCCAGCATTGAAACCAGGACAAGATATACAGTGTATGACTTGACAGTTCTCACCCAAGATAACGGCTGACCATACATTACACATAATTTGTACATGTAGCTTTGAAATCGTTGTTGGAGTTTTGTCTCATGGTAATATATTGTATAACTTTAGAATTTTGTCTCCTGGTGTGATTTCTTATTATGTGGTTTTGTACTTGGCATTTTTAGTGCATATCTTTTGAAAACGGAAATAATTTAAACTACAGTGAAAAAAAAACAGTGTAAATACAAAAAATGGAAATTCCAATTCAGTGCTATGATATTGGGAAATTGACAGTTATTGTAAAAAGTGGTGTTGAGAGTAACATGTGAATACAGATGAAGCAAAATCAAATTTTATTATTGTTCATATACATGTCTGCATCAAATTATTTGAAGATGTGAAAGCAGTAATTATTATTCTAAGACAATTTCCATTCTTGCAAAAGTGTAAGTCAGTCTAAACCAGAAGAAATGGTGTCACAAATAAATGTAATCTAAATTGCCTTTAAAAATAGTTTTTATCCTAAACCAAAGTTTCACAACAAGGCAACTAAAACAAGTCAGTTATTGGGGGTGATGGTATGCTGAAAATAATTATTAAAAGAGGGGATCCTGAGATTTCCTGATATTTTTATTTGGGAGTGGAGGTTCCCTTTAATGAAAACCACACACTCTCACTGTGGTTTTGTGTCTGCTATTACTTCCCAACATTTAGACAGTTTAGAAACCCATCTGAACACCTGTTGCTTAGGGGGAAGTGTCTTCTAGTACAAAGTACATGCACACAGCAGAAAGAACAACTTTCCTCTTCCTTCTTCCAAGGGCAGTCACCTTGTGTATCTAGGATGTATAAATATTGTGTTCAAACAGAGTTTTCAAAAGTGCCTTGTTTGTGAAATACAGTTGCATCCCCACATCCTTTGTTTTTGATGTGCTGGCTCATACACCTGTAGTACGACAGTTACCTTATTTGCCCAATTCAGGAACTGGCTTTTGGTCACTAGACCAGTTTCATAAATGGCGACCACCTTTACAGTTTTTTGTATTTATGTTAATTACACCTACTTCCTTCATTTTAATATTCTTTTGAAAGTTGCTTGTCATAGCAAGACTAGAAAGGTTTGTTAGCTAAAACAGAAGAACATTTTATTTGACAGGCATGAAATAGATCTATACAAATGTAGGTTGTCCACTGGACTATGGTAAGTCTGCAAGTCAAGTGCTGGCATCTTCATGGTCAGAGGCATTTTCATCTTGTTCCATAAGAAGGCAATCAGTATAATCCATGCTTCCCACTCCCTTCTGTAGTGCCTTTATGGTCAGTTTCCATGCCACATTTATCAACTCCTAGGGAAAGAGACTATTTATTAATGTGGTACATTGCAATTCCGTGAAAGAAGTCCTGCCCTCAAAGATTATTGATTTTATGAAGTGATGATGTACATACATGGAAGAGAACTCCCCACAAAGACTTCCATAAATTTTTGACTAGTCACAACTGGCTAGGAAGGTTTTTTTTTTTTGGAGAAATCGTTAAACGTGATATGCTTATCAGCTGAACGGTGAAATTGACATTATACAGGTGATTTGGCAGAACAAGTTACTGCAAGTAAAGCAACCAAAATATATTTGAATCCATGGAGATTTTCTAATATGGCGTGTATTCATCACTGATTGTACATTCTGAATGTTTCATTTCTTCTGATTCTTTTCTTCTTCGCTCATCTAATGTTCTTGATTTCCCTGAGGCACATTTGCGACAGCTGTTTTTTACTAGCACTTTCTAATTGAGAAAATCGCAGTGAACTCGAGTACAACCGGTTAACAGGCCTTGATAAACAACTCAGCTTGTCTTTTCGGCCTGCCGGAAACCGCAATCGCTGTGAACAAAGAGTGTTGAACATATATTATCGCCCACCTTGTTTCTGCATGGTTTCGTCCCTGTTCCACATATGCAAGTCTCTGTGTAAGATAGATATTTTCCTACAGTTTTCCACGGTCATCCCTGACGTTCGACTGCAGAACACTCGAGGCTACAGTACGACAAGTGAAGAATTCCATTGAAAAAAAGGCCTGGAAATTTCACAAATGGTTCACATTTTTGCCCGAAACAATTTCATCGAGTTTCCTTACGTTTTTCTCCTAAGGGCTCTGTGGAAACACTGCTTGTGCTTCGCCATTTTATTTCCAAGATACCTCCAACGATAAATATCTCATCTCGCGAGTGTCGTGTGAAGATTTCTATTGGTTGAAAATTGTGTGGTTGTCAATCAAGCTCACACATGCGCTTTATCGTGACACAGGCCCTTTAAGGGAAATGTTAGGGTAAGCATTACATGTACTTTTAAGTTTGGGTAAATACAGTGTAACTTGAAGAGCAGAGTTTATTAGAGTTTATCGAGCCATACTAAATGTACTTCTACTACAGCAGTTTAGGGGACACTTTATGATGTTAGTTTGTCAGTAAACAAAGAAAATCTGAGTAGAATACAAGTTAAGATGATGAGCAAGAGGACATTTCAAGACACTAAGCAAATTTGGAGTGCATCAAATTTCAAGGACAACACATGCATACAAAACATGGACCCCAGTTCCATGGAACAACCCTTGTGGACCTACTCCATGGAGGGTGTAAAGTGCAGGTTGCAGGTCACTGTCTTACCATAACTGAAACAACCCAAACCTTAAAGAAAGGCTAACCTTAGGCTTAAGCATTGTCTAAAGCATACATCTTATTCCAAAATGGCTGGCATTTTTAGTATTATTTTGTTTCCTTGCCAACTGGCCCTTTAAGCCTTGCTTTCAGGCGTAAAATTCAAAAGATTGACAGATGAAGAAAAAAATAACATAGTTTTTATATATAACTCTGAATCGAATTCTCATTAAAAGATTAATGACAGTCGATCGTAAAAACACTGAAACTTCTAAAGTCTCTGACTTCTATGAATCAAGGGGAAGGTCATGATGTTCTGTCAAAAGGAAGAAATTGATCACAGGCTATAAAGGTGCATGTGATCACCTTCTGTCAACTGAATGAACTATGGGAAAGAATGTTAATCGTTCGTCGTTTTCAGAGTAAAACAACATACTTAGTAACCAAAAAACATTTCATCTGTTGGGTCAGGAAGTCTTCTTTGTCAGGTTCCTGAGAAACGTATCTATTTTGACTTCAGGGTGAACTATTTACACAATCATGAGGTTGAGCGGACAATCAAAACCGAGTTTGTAACTGAAAATCTAAAAAACAGACTCACGAATTATTGCAAATCACAATGCTGACAAGCACAAAAGCAAAAGAAATGGTTAATGAATAAGAAGTTTTTTACTACCTAAATGTTAGATAGATAAAAGAGAGGTATTGTTGAAAAATCTTTGTGTAAAGGAGCTATGTCACGCAAATGATGTAATTTCATGACACTCAAAATTCACAAAAAGCATGAGCAATGTAAACAATCTTCACACTAGTTAGTCGTAGCAATAAATTGGATTAACCAGGAACTTAAGGAAATATTGTTGGCTTTCCAAATAAACTTCATTTTACACTATACAATGACAAAACAGATCTTTTTCTGACGTTAAAAACTTGGCTGCCTATTAATCATTTGTCAGAAAGAAAAAATTCCTGTATCGTTGAATAATGAAGCTCAAAATAGACAATAACCTTTCTTTCAAATAATTTTTGGCTGTCACATTTCCAATTATTTTTCTAAGTGAAGAGTTCAAGACTGTGCAGAGTTGAGCACAAAATAAAATAAAACAAGAATAAGTGAAATTTCCACTTGTTACGGGAAGACTGTGCAGTGGCCAGACAACAGAGATCACTGAGCCACTTAAGGCGTTGGATTCCTTTTCCGTCTTTGTTAACCCATTGACTCCTGGAGGTTCCCCATTGACAAGTAAAATACTCTGGCGTTAGACAGAGTAAAGTCTGGTCGGTTTTTGCCGGTTCAGGTGTCAAAGGGTAAACCCATAAGTTACTAGAGAATTTTCCATTTGGTTTTAGTGTTGTACATAAGACCACACTTGGTAAAACATTACAAATACAGCTCACTTTGATTACAGCTCGATGGGCAAAAAATTGTTGTCAAAGTCCATTACTCATCACTTTTAACATTCCAGATATTTATTTTTCACCGCCTGTCTTGTTTATCCAATTGACCTTCCATTCTTGAGCTCCATAGTGAACCGTATATTTTGTTTTAACCCATTTCCCAACTGGTTTGCCATACTGGCAACACAGTAAAAATTAATGCATTGAATTTACATGTAGGTGACTTCAATTAAAGCGGTCACTCATGGAATAACTGTCCACTTGTGCTTGAATGTAGGGCCTGAACCTGTTAAGTCGCTTGTTATTTTCTCAAAAGGTCTTGAAGCATTCCATTACAAGTCGCTAAAGCATCCTGTTACAAGATGAGAGCAAACACTGTTCCTCATGATGTCATCCCTTTGTTCCATAGTGTCATAGTTCGCAATACGCAGTCTGTAGTTTCCCATTATTATAAATTACCTTAGTCCCTATTATATTTTTTGCGAATGCCCACTTAACTGTTGGCAGAAAAAGCCCTAGGAAGGATATTGTCACAATTTCACAGAAATAGGTCATTTTACAGTTGTTTGCTCAGCGACCTAGCCTATGAATGGCTGCTAGGCTGCCGGTGACCTTGGATAGAAAACAGCCCCCACTGCTTTTATCACGCGAATTGTGTTGTAATTCTAATTTAATAGTCCGTATTAACATTACAAAAGCACGGAGGTTTGTATCAAAACAGGGTCACCGGCAGCCTCGCTTCCATTCGTAGGCCAGGTAACTTAGCTACAACTGTAAAAGTGGTCTATTGTGGTCCATGTTTTATATACATGTATGTAACATCCAAAGTTCGAGCATTTCTGGATATCTTTTAAGAGACTGAAAACTCATAATAATTTAAGGAAAATAAAGACAATTTGGCAAAATCCTGAACTTAAGGTTCACTACATTAAGGCTAAATCTTTTTACTAGCAATCCAGTATTTCAATAATATCACGATTCATCTTTTTCTACAACACAAGTACAATCGTCAGTGTGTGTAGCACTTCATCTGCACAAATTCGCCATCAAAGATCGTTTGTATATACAGAAATAAACATTTCTCTCAGTGTATTCAATGTGACGAGGGGACGCAAATGCAAGACTTAAATCGCCGCATAGCCAACACATGAAACTACGTACCGGTAAATAGCCAAAGTCAGAACCAGATTAGCTAACTTTTGACGAACAAATAACTCAGCTGCAAACCTTGACGCCACGAAGAACGTTTATCTTCGTTTCTCATGAGGCCATTAACACTTCCGCGTTCAGGGGGTGCCGTGTGTCATCCAAAATTGTAGACGTCATGTTTCGGGGTAGTACTTGGTGTAAGGGTCATAGGTAGTGTATGGGTGTAACTGGGGACATAATAGTCAAGTCTTACACCAAGTACTACCGGTTTGCCATCATGTAGTCGCCCGTGTCGCCCGCTTTTACCCATCAGTGGGAGCATGGCCGACAAAAATATAAGGATTTGTATGGGAATCACGATAAAAGGCTTAAGAAGATAATTATATGAAAAAAGTCTCGATTAAAAAGCCTAACCTTATTGCCATTGCGGGTAGCTTCCTTCCTGTGTGTTTTTTTTTTCCAGATCCGACGCGATTTGAGCCATTTTTCCCTAACCCTGCCTCCTCTGATGGTTTGACAGTCTTTCTTTGCGGCACAAGTCCAAACCATGAAGGAAAGTGGATACCTCCTCTGCTCTCCAGACAAGAGGCCTTGTAACCAGTGTGTCTTGCTCTTCATCTGATTCATTGGATGAAATCAGGTAGGAATGCAGAGCTTCAAACATCTCCAGTTACTGTGGAACAAAGAAATTTTGTCAATAAACTTTGGTCTGTATAAAGACTGAGGTAATACAAAGCCGCACGAAATGTATGAGAGAATTGTTCTTAGTGGTGAAAGCCATCATGACTACATGTGTTGTTTAGGGTTAGGGTTAGGGTTAGTGTGTAAACAGGAGGGTTGGCCCTCCCAGGAACAGAAGACATAATGAAGTCCCAGAGAAACTTTTCTGGGCCATTAAGTTGTAAATATTTTTTCTTAAGTCTGTATTTTTATCAAGGATGATATTAGGTTGCTTTCGATTGGGAAATCCAGATTTAGATCTTAAAATCTGGATCTTTCGGATTTCCAATCCAACACAAAATAAAACAGATTTTGTCACGGATTTCAATTGTGGGAAATCATTGTCGGGATCAATTAGTGAGATCTGTGACAAAATCTTTTTCAAATTTTGTGTTCGATTGGAAATCTGAAGATCCAGATTTTAAGATCAAAATCCGGATTTTCCAATCGAACGCACCCTCAGTCATCACTGTGACAGTAATCAAACTAGGCTGCACCTATGAGTCCACAGCAAATTGAATTAATGGCGTTGTGTTGTGTTTACTACCTGGGACTGTATAATAATTATACAGTCCCGCATAGAGACTAATATGTTTAGGCGTTTTGGTACAGGTTACACTGTTCTGTGCCTTTTTGTTCTTTTGTCGTGCAGTTCACACATTCAAACATTTGGCTGACATCCTTGTTCACTTTTTTTTACTTTCATGATAAAAATGATAAAATGTATATGCAGGGTACAGTATTTGTACCAGTGATATGAAAACATCTCCATATAATTTGTTACAAGTTTAATATCTTAAGCTAGCTTGCACCAAGAAAACACTATCATGTGTTAAAAGAGTGTAGCTATCAATAATTATTTGTATATAGTATAAATAAATGTTTTGGTATTGTTGTACATAATAGAAATAGGCAAGTGCCTGTTTGAGTCATTGATAATACAACAGTGTAAGGTATACATGTATCTCATATTTTATTTCTGGGGACATAATCAGGGAGGGAGTCAAGTCCTTCTGCCAACAACATTGAATCATTTGAATTTCATTGTGAAAGTAGCGTCACAGCTACGAACTCAGAGTAAATGAAAACGTAAATACAGCCAAATTTGTAAGCTACGCCACCCAACTGATTTTAAAGTGCATTTAAAATACGAGCGAAAAGGAGAAGCCGCAAATGCAGGAAGGGAAGGAAGGTAGGTGCATTTGTGTGACAACACTGCGTTTTCCGTCGAGACAAAGACCTTGGGTTTGAACATTAACCAACTAGTGAACGCTGAAGAAGAAGCGGTTTTTTGGCGTTCTCCGCGCATTCACTGTTCGCGAAAATGCAAGAAAACTCGCTGAAAACTCCACTGAACGCGTTGTTTTGAAACTGGAAAACACCAGTAAACAATGGAAAACAACCTGTTTAGCGTGCGTTAACCGCCCGGTGAACACCAGGACAATGAGAGAAAACTCCGAGTAAACTCCAGTTAACACGCTGTTTTGCGACTGGAAAACGCCGGTAAAACAACTGGAAACAATCTGTTTTCACAGCGTTAACCGCGCGGTGAACACCAGGACATTGCGAGAAAACTCCGAGTAAACTCCAGTTAACACGCTGTTTTGCGACTGGAAAACGCCGGTAAAACAACGAAAAACAATCTGTTTTCAAAGCGTTAACCAGGCGGTTAACACCTGGAAAACGGCTTGTTTTCCTGTTGTTCACCCTAATGGAAAACTGTCGGATAATGGAACGAAAACTCGAGTTCACCGGCTGGAAAACAAACAGAAAACCTTGGATTTTACGATCGGAAAACGCAAGCAAATGTTCGAAAAATACCGCATTTTGCAATATTCACCGATCGTTTTCCTAGCGGGTGAACGCTACTTTTTTTGCCGTGTAGGGGTAAAACAAAATTTATGATAATCAAATCCACAAAAAAAAAAGGATATCCCAACAAATCTTAACATAGGAAATAGCGAGGGCTCCTCTTATTCGTTAGACGGTAAGAAATGTATAAAATACAGGAGCAGGCGTGGCTCAGTTGGCTAGTGCGCGGCTTTCGGAGCAAGAGGTCCCCGGTTCGATCCTCGGTGACTCAAATGTCTGTTTCGACTTTTCTCTGATCCGTGTAGATATAGCCTTACATACCCGTAAAACGGAGCACTGACAGAGGGAGGGGGTACAGGACGCACCGTCGGCTTCCATTGATACCAGCCTCGTAGCTGAAGGAACAACCGACGTTAAATAAAGTTACTTTACCTTTTACCTTTAAACACCCAGGTGTTACGATTGACGAGACTTTAACCTGGAAACACCACATCTCTTTTGTCTGTTCCCGTATACCGCGAAACACTGGAATAATATGGAAATTAAGGTATTACCTCGCAATTAAACAACTTTAAGACAAATATACTATAATCTAATCTATCCTTATATTTGTTATGGCATATGAGCTTTGGGAATTGTACACAAAACACATATAAGAAAAATTCAAGTGAGACAAATCCTATTGTAAGATTAATATTTTTTGCCAAATCATTTGGTAGTGAAACAGTGAAAGCCAAACCTTTGCTAAATCTACTCGACCTTTTAACAGTGAATAATATTTATTGTCAACAAGTTTTGAAATTCTCGCATTCACGGCATAAAGGCCTCCTGCCCGAAGTTCTCGACAACACGTTTCAATATGCTAGTAATATACATGGCTACTATACAAGATATGCAGCCAAGCATAACCTTTATAAGCCGAGCGTACGAACTAATGTAGGGAAACAATTAATTTCTTTCATGGCAACCGATATTTGGAAAGAACTTCCAGGTCCTTTAAAAAACTCATACAAAGTGTGTCTGCTTTTCCGAAGCAAATTATTCGTTATCAGTTACTGTCAGAACAACAAATGAACTCATTTTCTTTTATGTTGACCACCTAACATACGTTAACATTTTACATGTAAATAAGTTCTTCCTTCCTTTTCCTTTTTGCTTCTTATCTCTTATCTATACCCCAAATTAGCCAGGGATCTAACAAGATAACCAAACGGTTCATTTAGCTTCCTTGATCGCACATCATTTCCACCAATAATTAATTAAATTCTATATATTTTCTTTACAAGATCAACCAAGCAGGTACACCAAACCAGGTACACCAAAAAAAGCATAATAAAGATTATTATTATTGTTATTGTTATTATTGTTATTATTATTAATATTATTATTTGTTTATAGCATAATGTTAAAACTCTTTAAGCCCAGCTAACAATATGCTCTCCCCCACCTTGCACCTTGTGTACGCCACGCAATGAACCCGACACCCACTTTTCTTTCTGCTCAGTGCAAAAAACGTAAAAGCCAATATATTTTTTTTCTAGGTCGTTCGCAACCTGCAGCTATAAAAGGATTGATTCCTGCCTTTAGCACTACGTATACATCAACTACGGAAGAAACTAAAGGTTCTCTGGGATGACGTTAGCATTTGCCAGCAGCGTGCACTTGAGTGCAAATCAAAGACTATTATTCCAAGCAGTCTATTGATTGCTGTCTGTATTCTTGCGATGGTCTCGCATATCCCGCCGTACGACTGGTGCAAAGAAGTCGCTCTGCTTGGGTGGGAAGAAGAAGGAGGGAAGAAAAAGAGAGACTTCCCTATGAAATCAGCGGGGTTGCACCCCGTACTCTTCAAACTTTTAGGGGTGGTGCTACTTTGGTTGCGCGAAATTAATGGAAGAATGTTCAAAAAGGGGATGCGGGCAATACCACCGGAGAGAAGACATTGCATCACGGGCGACTAACAGATTGCGGGGCCATTTTAACTTGGTACTTGGTAAAAAGAGACGGAACGAATTTTGTGGCAGTCGGCAAAGGTTATAATTTTGGTGCGGTAATCAATCAGTGAATTGACATTGGCGATAACTATGTTATACTTCTAGTAATTTGAGGATTTGTAAGAGCAAAGATACATTGGCGCTAGCATAATACCGTGAATGTGGCTGCCCAATATGGAAAGCAGCCCCCAGAATGCATTTAGTACCTTATTGTGATCTTTTATGGATAGAAATAAACAGGCGCAGTTTCTCATTTTACAATCCTTTGGAGTTTTCTTACCAATCCATACTTTTGGAAGTCTTACCACTGACGATGTAAATAGTTTACAGCGACTCGGAAGATTAATAGAGAGGTAATCGAGTAGTTACTGGTTCATTAAATCAATCTCCTTATGACAAGGGAAGACAAAGTGCCTCGAAATAAATACTACAATAGCAGTTTGATCTACGCAGAAAAAGAAAAAAAAAAGGTCTAATAATCAAGTAGAGACATGTTAACACGATACAGAAACAAGCAATACAGAGAAAAACCCACAAGAACCTATCTAAGAACCTGTTAGCCTAAAATTGGTTAGCTAGACCCCCTCTAAACAAGAACCTGTTCACCCTAAAAATTGCAAAAGGTTGTTATTTTTTAAAATCTAAAAATTAATCATTTATAATGATGATAACCATGCTTCGTTTTTGGTGGAAGTGCAGTCAGCTATCAAGCTAATTCACAGCTACCTTAAACTTAACATAAACATGATTAAGAACCCCAACTGGCAGCAAGCAACCAGTTGGCTATCTAAAAGGCATGATACTTTTAACGTACGCACTTTAGCAAATAAGATTATGTCACATTATTTTAGAGTTCTCTACAAACGTCCTCTCCGTAAGATGAGCATTACTTTAGGCTAGAGATGATGATGAGTTGTTAACAGAATATAGTATCATTCGTTCGCAGTCCGTACGTCTATAAATTGTTGCCAAAACGACAACATTTTAATCTGTTCAGTTAAAATTGTAATTG
>NC_090890.1:29007164-29047164 GCF_036669925.1 Montipora capricornis | reverse complement strand
AAGCCTACCAGCAATAAAAAAAAAAACAAAAGAATTGATTGACGTGCCGTTCAAATTAAAGATTGAGTGTCATTTCCTGTAAATTCAGACAGATCGCAGACCATCGACTCCCCATCTGATCACGTATTTGCGGCGCCACCATCGCCAAACCCACGCTGATTGTTTAAGCTACCAAAGCTTCGTTCGGTCAACTTTAAAAAAATGGCAAGTGATTCTGGTAATTCAGACTCGGAGATTGATCAAACCGCACCTGGACGGTGTACTTCCCGTGAATTTGTCTGGCTAGAGAGCAAAACGAAGTCAATTCCAAGGGAAAGAGCTTGGGACAAGATCAACCGTGACGGACGAGTGAAGGAACTGGCGTTCTATCCAAACTGGAGTGCCCAGCGAATGCAAGAATTAATCTTGTGTAACTTCCCCGCACTGAGAGGTCAAGATTTGACCAGGTGAGTTACGTGTAATTACTGAACTATAAGGCGCTGAGATCTATTGTAGAAACCATAGTCTGCACGAAAGAATAAAAACGTACATTTTTCAATGGATTCAGGTAATTCCCAGAAAATGTTAAACGAAATGAAAATGTTGAGGCAATAATTTGCTAAAATATCTCTTTTATTTTTGAAAACGGCTGTGTCGAAACCGTTTGCCACCCCTTTCACCTTCGTGTTTTTGCCACCCTCTGTTGGCAGTATGTAGAGTTTACGCGCGTAATGAGTGTCTCCTCTCTCGGGTATTTTACTTTGAAAATTTCCACGTTGAACTGCTTGGGTGAACCAATGGCAATGAGACCAAATCTAGGACTAGTTGCTAAAGGACAAGGCCAAATCTTATCAACGTTCCATTCAACATCCATTACACTGAGTAGATCTCCAGACCTTACGTTGAACAGCTCAAGGCGGCCGCCAATTGGCTGAACGGATTTCACAAAAATACACTCCTCGTCACCGACGAATTCACAATTGAAAGTGGTAAAATCACCAAAGTTGAGGCGCACATTACCAGAAAATGCATCGAGAATGTAGGTGACGGGCTTCACAAAAACAGCAATAAATTGACCCTTGGGGGAAAATGATCCCATCAAACCTGACAAACGGGCACCCTGGAGTGCACGCCACAGTGTTTCGGTTTTACCCAATTGCCTCATTTCAATGAACTCTGGATCCATTCCAAGCAAGGCAAACAGCTGGAGGTCCCCGTAGCAAGCAATCAACCTCCCAGGAGGAAGTTTGAATGTTACCATATTATCTCCACTAACAGTATTCAAAATGAACCCTTGTCGCGTTTCATGTTTTATGCATGCCACCTGATCATCTGAAATAGGAAAGATAGTATCTGCTGCAAACCTCCATCGTCGCGTGCAGACTGACAAATCCAAGTTCCACACTTCAAGTGTGGTATTAGTTGAAATCAAAATGCCTTCTTTTAAAGTTACAAAATCAAAGAAATAGTCACTCTCAAAATCTTTTTGTCCTTTAAGTTCCCCCTTTAAAACGTCCCAAGATAAAATTCGCCATCTGCGCGGTCCGACCCAAACTATCGCATAAACACTCTCACCGGTTAACGAAAGTCGGAGACATCTGACAAGTTCGAACCCTGTGCTCATCGTTGGTGCATTCCGATAAACTAGTTCAATGTAACCTGCACACATGTGGTTCCTTAAAAGTGATTTGCTGTTAAGCACTACATCGGAATAAAAGCCCAAAACCATACTCAGAGGATCGCCCAACAAAAAGCCACCGAATCTATGGGATTCTAACTCAAATGAACTTGTCAAAGCACTCACAGGGAAACTCCAATCGAGAAGCTCGGGCCCGTCAGTCATGCTTAAACGAAATATTTGGCGGAAAAAGGACCAACTTGAACAAAAAAGAAATCGACTGTCTGGTGAAAACCTAATCATTCCAAAACCGCGTATGAAAGGTACCTCTGCTAGAGTCGAAAAACCATTTTCCCGGTCAAGTAAACAAATAGAGCGCGTTAAATGTGAAATTGCCATGAGCTTTCCATCTTGGGACATTGCAAAAGAAAAAATGTCTTTTTCCCTGTAGACACGATCAATCTCCCTGCCATCGTTCAGATTCCACATCGTAAGACATTTTGCATCGTCGGGACAATCAGTTAACATCTCGTCGCCGCAAATAGAACAGACAGAAAAACTGCACTTACTGGTAGGAAAAAGCGGCTTCAAGTCCCCATTAAAGGAGTAAGCAGTGTTTAGTACTCCTGGCAAAATGACATCCTTGATAGGATGAAATACCACAGAACGATAAAAACCACGAAGCAATTCGTGCGAAGTTACAGTGATTCTAAATGGACCATCGCAACCATACTCTTTTGGGTTGACATAACGCTTCCATTTAAGGTTACCTGAAGCAAGTGACCAAAACTGAATGCTTCCATCGCGGCATTCACAAACCATGTATTCTAAGCTAGGGGACACATCCAGACAAGCCACTTGTGATCCACAAACAAACCGAGCTTGAATAGCTCTTTGAGCGTAATTTTTGTTCATCAACTCCATGTAAGGTTTATCGGAATGCTTGGTCTCCAGAAGCTTGCGGGATTCAGAAGGTAATCCACCACTTCCCTCTTTCAACAGACATTGAAAGATAGTAAAGGGATATTCCTGTAAGGTTACGCGGTGCTTCTTTAAAATAATCAATAAAGAAGAAAGGGTCTCACAACACTCGGCAGATATCATCTTCAAACCACCCTGCTTCATTACACCAACGATATCTTCCGTGGCTCCTGGCAGGTTCACACAAAGCTTTGCGTACAAAAGCTCTAGGTCTGACACATATTTTCCAACCCCTTGTTCAAGGCTACACGATTTCATGTCCTGGTCTAACTGTAACATGTGCTGAACACCATGTTCCAAGGCATACCTTGAAGTGTCAGTGAAGGACTCTAAGTTGCCAATACCTTTGCTCTTTAACTCGTCTAACTCGTTAGAGCAAAGAGTAGATAGGATCTTATGGCCTTCCATTTCTTCTACACTGAAACTGTGCTGCTTGTAGTGTGACTTGTCTGTCAACCAGTCCTTGACTGATTTATGAAAGAAATGAATGCGGTCTTCGTGAACAGGAAGAAGTGATGACACAATGGCAATGGCTTTGCCCGCCTTTCGCATAACAACAGAGGACGACAAGTTCGTGCACAACAATTTAGGAACAAAACCCAATGGCAGTGGTTCCCTGGCAGCGGCAACTGCACCCAGGAAACGAAGAAATTGCTCTTCAATTATGTTTAGTTCCCTACACAAGTCTTGCTCGAGCCGCTGAAAATACGACTGATAAACACACGCGATGCCCGCTGGAAGGGTCTCGTCCAGTTTTTCCAAGGTGAGAAGAGTTGAACACTTGGCCCTTATAAAATCTACCAAAAACTTGGCACACAGAAAGACTCCCTCTGACTTTTGCACAAGATCGTCTAAGACCAGCTCGTGCATTTCAACTTCTAATAAATCGCTTAGACTCCGTTCAAAGTAAAAACGAATGACCTTCAAGTTGTCTTCATCTTTTGGCTCCAGTATTAGTGGTTGCAAATCTTTGAGGCTGTCCCAAATGTTAACTTCAGGACGCGTCGTTACCAGAAATCGAAGCCAAAGAGGTAAATTCTTAAACAAGTTGGCAATCAAGTCAATAAGATCATTTCGTCCTTGGTATTCACTTTCATCTAAAGCATCTATTACCACAAGAGATGCAAAACCTGGATCTGCTACCCTGTTCAGAGGTTCTGAAAAAAGCAAATCAAACAGATCTGTCACTTCCATGTCGTTGATCGCAACACCCAGATTTCCAGAGAGCTGTTCCACAAGGGCTTTCTTGTACTCTGGAAGACAGCATGACAGGTGACAGGCTAAAGACTGCATCATCACCTTGGGATTCCTGTGGCGTGCTCTGTCATGGTGACAAAAATGGCTTCCCGCCAATCTGCCAGCTTCTTGCATTCTTCTGCACATCTCAGCAGCGATGACAGATTTCCCCATCCCTGCATTTCCGCTGAGCACCAAGACACGATTTGCAGAACTTGCATCATCCAACCACGTGCTGATTTTAGCAAAGAAAGACTCACGAGTTCCTTCCAAGTATCTCTTTGTATAATCTGTGATATCAGGTTCCGTGTCAACCCTTGCAAGTTTCTTCAGGACTTTGTCCTCCTGATTGGTGTTGTGTTGTGTTTCACGGCTTTCAGTAACAATTTGATGAATGTCTTGAATCATAGAATTGCTTTCCTTGACACTCTCCAGAACTGTGTCCTGACACTGACGCACCTCATTAAGTTGAGTCTTGAGATCTCTTTCACTCTCTGCCCAGTCCCGTAAGGCATCAAGATAATCCTCCTCTCCACATTTCTCTGCCTTCAATCGATCAATCTCTGCCTGACTTAACCCAAGAGACACTAGAACGGCACTGATTTCCTGCCACAGAGCATTGAACATCAGTTCATTGACACCAGTCGTTGTAATGTGCCCATACAACTGATTACGAAAAAACTTAATTCGAGCAAGGTTTGCCTCACGAGAAGTGTCACTTGGGGGCGGCTTGCAATGCCATCCAGTGTGGGGAGGGGTAAGTCCACAAATGTTGGTCAGAAGGAGGAACAGCAGAGTGATATCAAACGTGTTGGAGTCAGGGGCAGCTCCACCAACAGGAAAGAGCTTGTCCCACTGGTGACCATTGAGAATTCTTCTGCGTAAAAGGTTGTTAAGGATAGAATAACAGGCATTGAGATCAGCTGCCAAGTTAGCAGGAGGGTGATGAGTGTCAAAAACACGTTTCAGTACAGTTGTTCCACCATCAACAATAAGTCGACTCAGCTTGGCCCCATTTGTCTTCTCCTTAGAGCTGGCCAGGGGACCTGGTGTGGCCATTGTAATCCAAACTGCTGAATTTTCAAATCAGATCTGCATACAAAAGGGGAAAAACGTACGATAAGGGGGACATTAACCCATTCACATCTCAAACGCCCTTGGACGCCCACTACTGACAATTAAAATCGTCTGGCATTAGACAGAGTAAGAAGTGTTATTATTATACATTGGTGTCACCAGCTCGATTTTGATTGGCTATAAGGATGCAGCTAATTCTTGCTTGCTCTGTTTCTCTTACGTCATACCTACAAACAATAGATTTTGGATATGTAGAATTGACGTCATACCTAGAGACAATAGTTTTATGCATGCAGAAGTGACGTCACCTAACACACTAACCAGCAGTTTGATCAGTTTTGTCATGGCGGAGCTCATCTCAGGAATATGCATAATAAAACAATTATTGAATTCGTTTTCGCATGTTAGCGATAATTATCAAGGCCTCAGTTTGTGTTATCCGCCTCAGCCTTCGGCTTCAGCAGATAACACAAACTTTGGCCTTGATAATTATCGCTAACATGCTCAACCTCATCCAATAATTGTTAATTGTCAGGGGTCAATGGGTTAATTGATTGACTTATTGGATTCCACTGAGTTAAGTAACTAATTAACAATTACCACCATTAACTATCTTTATAAAAATTAAAGTACCTTCAGTGCATATGATTCACTGAAGCAAAAAAGCTAAGAAATCGACGATCAAATGAATGCCTGCATGGGCAGTTTAACAAGAGTTACTTTGGTTAAAACCGATAATCAAAGGCTCATGTGAGACAGCTCATGAATAAAGTGGATTATAATTAGCATTGGTAAAGAATACCCATGCATGAGCCATGCCGTTGGGGTGCATAGGGAGTACAATGGTTTTTTTTTTCATGGTAGAGATGAGATCAGCAAATAGATTGCATCATGATTGCACTGCACCGTTCTTTTGAAGAAGAATGCAGGTATTTACAACTTAAAAGTCTTTTGTTATTGAAATTCTCGCCCCAAGCAATACATGTATGTTGCCACTGAACTTAACTTTGTCTTAAATATCTCCAGATGCAGATGATATGGAAAAATCTCATTAAAATTTTTTTTTTATCACAGTGAAGAGCCAACAATAATACTGTTTTGATTTGCTATGGTCAAACCCTTGCAGGGATTCAATTTTGTAAGTTACATTGTAAATAAAATATTACTGTAAGTTGTCAGGTTCTTATCATTTAATGTATTTTTCCTTCCTTTTCATTGGCCGAGAGCCGATGATGTGGCCTGCAAATAACTGCCTACAAATAAGTGTTTTGCTGCAAATGATATTGTGCTCATGTAATTGAATCCACGCTCTTGTGTGAAAATGGCAGTTCGCTTTCCTGAGCTTTCAGAAAGTGATTTAAGGAAGCTCCAACCAGTTTTAACACTTTCAACAAACTGTGCTATTTAGAAGGACTGAATCTATCAAACGTTTTCAATTAATGGTAATATTATGATGCCATACTAAACACCAATAGATGCTTGACAAGATGCATTTATTAATGCGACGTACCAGGTTACCATGGTAACAAAAAGCCATCTACAAACAGCCTATATTTTGTCTTTAAACGCATATATTTCAAAAATGAACTGGGTGAGCCCCATCTTTTATTGCTGGAGAGTGATTAGAACGCTAGGATAAAGCTTTCTGCAAAGTTTAAAAAAATTCTCTGGCGCAGATTCATAGCCACCTTCACAATTAAAAAATTTTAAGGTGGCTCTGAATCCGCTCCAGAGAATTTTTCTAAACTTTGCACAGAGTTTTGTCTTAGCCTGCTAATAACATTTTATTTGCAACTTTTCTTGCATGGTATGTTGAGTAAAAGTTCACTTTACTTACATACCATATTAGAGACATACAATATCACTGTTAAACGCGTACCTTACTGCACAAAAGGAACTGAACAACAACACAACAAAGCAAAAAGCCTACCCCTACCATGCACAACAAAACACTGTTTCAGCAAATGGAGTTCCTATCGAAGCCTAGGTTTCTTTGTCAAATGGTAAATCATGTTACAGCTGTTATCAATGAAGTGTGTTTTTTGTGTTCAACAAACATTAAACTATTTTACCTGTTTTTGCACCAGTACAATTAAAATTGTACCAGTTCAAACTATTTTGTACCAGTTCAATATATTCTGTACCAGTTCAAAAACAAATTGTACCAAAGTGCAAATTGAACTACAACATATATTGCCCAAGTTGAACAAGTCTATAATTAAAAGCAGCATTCTGAATTTGACTGAAGGGAGTAACTTTTTGCAATGTTTTACTTTGCGGCTTTTCAATTCTGCGGGAACTATTTTTTTGTGGAGCTACAAGTAAGTCAATCCGCAAAACCCGCAAAAACGAGAACCTGCAAAATTTTCATGCTACATGCAGGCAAGTACATTGCATAATTCATTCTGAATTAATTAATGTAATTATGGCATTCAGTCAGCCCACCAGTGACCACTGATCAGCTGTCTTGTTGATGCATCACTGAATATCCCTCATTGAATGTAACAAAGAACAGTCCTGGTTTTTCTCCTCATGGCCAGTTCAAATGGTCTTAATACAAACCATCCTTCCAAAAAATACCTTGATCGTCTACCAAGTTTCAAAGATTTAGATATAATTTATTCACTCTAAATGGTAAACAAGAACTCTGATTTTAACACCTTTTCCTCTGCTATCAGTTGTAAATATTATTCTCCACATAGCTTTTTCCAGCTGAAAAAACACATGCAACCTTCGCCCTTTCCAAATTTCTTAGTTTTTCATACCAATAACCTAAGCCTGAGGCGAAATTTAGACAATTTCCAAACCCACTTATTACATGTAGAAGAGCTTGATTTTCGCTTGAATATCATAGGTATTACTAGGAAAAAAAATGAGTATCCAAATTTGGATTTTAATCCTGCTATTCCTAATTACAAGTTTGAATATGTGCCGACACCTCTCTCTGCTGGAGGTGTTGGTATGTATATTGATGAGCAACTCAAATACACATATGTTCTAATGAAGTTTTTAGGCTCTTTGGATTGAGGTTGCAGGTTGCAGGTTGCAGGTTGCAGGTTGCAGGTTAGGGTTGCAGGTCATTGTTTCACCATAAGTGAAACGGCCCAAACCTTAACAAAAATGCTAACCTTAGGCGTAAGCATTATCTAAAGCATACATCTTATTCCAAAATGGCTGCCATTTTAGTATTATTTTGTTTCCTTGCCAATTGGCCCTTTCAGCCTCGCTTTCAGACATAAAATTAAAAGGAATATTTAGTGGTAACCTTGAATGAGGCCAAAAGGGCCAATTTGCAATCAAACAAAAGTTAGAATACAAAAATTGGTGGCCATTCATACACTTTCCTATAAAAGATTCATGTCTCCTAAGGTCGATGAATTGTCAGAATTCTGTTAAATGACTATGCCAATTGAAAAACAGCATTATCATGCATTGTCGTATCTATGAAAGGCAAGCGCTTCTTGGCCTTTTGGCTAAGATCAAGTGCCATTGTCAGACCACTGCAACCTGGTGCAGCATTACACGGTTAGTATAGGAAATCATATGAACGCGAGTGCATTCCACAACTTATGGTCGCAAGTGATGTTTTCAAAGTTCTCAAAATTACATTACTATTTTTTATTTGTTTTATGCTCAACAAAATCACTCCATTACTTTGTTTCCATAGCAACTTCCATATTGCACTCTATAACCTATATATGCATTGGTTGTTGACCAATCAGAAATGCAATATTTTGTTGAGTATATAATAAACCCTGTTACCAGTTCGCATGAGGGCATTCTAGGCCATATTTAATATTTCTCATAGTTTTTTTGTCTCCGCCTATTTTGTCCCAACATTGTTCGTCAATATTCCGCGCAACTCGACTGTGAATTGTGGTGGACTTTTTGCTCATGGTGGGGATTGTGCTGTCCCATTTCTCCAGAATTTGTGCCGTCACACAAATTTTTGAACCTTGTTATCGGCGTTTCACATTGACCCCCACTTTTATACTTTCACAACTCCTACTCAACATTATCTTTACTGTCAACATTATCTAACCGGCGAATTTTTGCCTTCAACCCACCGCAAAACCTTTTGTTTAAACAAGCATCTAAGAGAACACACATGAATTTATTGAACCTTTCTTTACCGGGGTTTTGCCTTGACCCCCACGTTTGTGCTGGAAAAACTCTCATTTGGAACTTTTGGCAACCAGACTGGACCAACTAGGACAAGATTATTGCTTTAAACAGCATTTAATCAGAGAGCTTTTTCCTTCAGCGCACGCTGTGCTAAGTTTACCTCCTGTCAGCGGTCAGCGAGCCAAGATGGCTGCCTAATTTTGTGCTCTACAAATTTATTGCAATCAAGGTTATATTCTTTTGTATTTTTCTATTATTGGACCAAAAAGGAAACCTCCTATGGCTAATGATGCTATAGATCCAACTGATTCGACTTTTGATGATCACTGGGATAAATTAGAGATCAAACTTAGGGGAAGTGGTCAAAACTACTACACTTGAACAGGACCCACCAAACCACAAAATAGATGGTGGTGTCTGCCTGCACCCCCTTGCTTAACGTCAAAAGATGGTGTCTATATTGCACAGCCACCCCTCTATCCAGCAGTAAAAAATTACAGTAAGATTCAAACCTCACTTTTCTTGTTTGTCTAGTAATGCAGACTCTTGCTAGCTGAATATTCCTGTGTCAACTCAAATTTAAAAGCCAATCAAATGTTGTCGGTAATGTTCATGTGATAAGTTCGAAGATAAGTGGTGTCTTTGAGAACCCCCCTACCCTAAAGGTGGGTCCTGTTTGAGTGTAGTAGTTTTGACCAGTTCCCTAACAAGTGGGTTACATCATCACCCTCAGGCCTCGTTACGAACATTATGCAATCTCATGTCATTAAAATCATCGACGACTATATCTCATCGACTGAGTTTCAAAGATCTCTGGCTGATAGTATCAACTTCGATGCCCCCGGTTTGGAAACTCAACTTGGCTCATCGGAAAAAAAGTTAAACGAACTAATAAATTCAAATCAAGCAAAGATAGCCCAACTGGATGAAGAGTTAACCAAACTTAAGAATAATCTAGCGCTGAAAGACAAAGCCAGGTCTTGAAGATGACAATTATAGATTATCACAAGAAGTAGACGACCTGGAGCAATACACAAGATGAACCAATGTTCGCATCTATGGCGTTGCTGAACAGCCAGAGGAGAACACTGATAATCTTGCAGTCGACTTCTTCAAATCTGAACTCAACGTGGATGTTGCTTCAAAAATGACATAAGTAGATCTCATCGTGTAGGCAAGAAATCTGGAGCCAAACCAAGACTTATTATTGTGCGGTTTACTTAGCATAATACTAAAGCCGCGGTTATGTCTCGCCGCTGGGTGCTCAAGGAACGTAAACGTCCATTCAACCTTCAAGAGGATTTAACCATCAATCGCCGCAAAATTCTTAAATACTTAAACAAGGATATTGAAGAAGGCATTGTCATAGTCTGAACTTATCTTTATTTACTTGTAGTGACTGACAACTCTGTCATTGAACGCTGTCAACCTAATTTTTTTTTTCTAGCAGTAACTGAATTGTACTACACTGCTTTACGGCACCCAAGAACTGATTTCTTGAGTCACTGTATATTATATATAGTGTTTGTACTTACCGGCGAATAATATTTGAATTTGTTATTAGTTAAGTCAACTTGCTTAACACTTAGCACTTAAGGTTAATTTTGTATTAATTATTTTATTTTCTTTTTTTTTTAATTAAATAATTAATTTATTTGTATATCACGGTTTGTGAAAAATCCTTGTTCTATATGTAAATTTCGAGTTCATATTAACCGCAAAGCTATCTTTGCAATATTTGTCGCTTATGGACACATCTGAAATGTACTCCACTTTCTCTTTCAGAATATAATGACTTGACGCATTCTCATGATGACTGGTATTGTCCTAACTGTCTCTCTGACACGTTTCGTTTTAATCATTTTGATAGTGATACTGATTTCTATTTGGCTTTGTTAGATCTTTAATCTTCTGTTAATTTTGACGGCTCTCTTTTGGGAACCAAATATTTTAATCCGTTCTTGGAAGACCCTGATACTTATCAACTTCTTCACAACTCTGACCTTGATCCAGACATCAACATGCTCTCATCAACTTCTAACTTACTGTCTAGATGTTCTTATATGACCAGTAGACAGTTCAATAATCTGTTCTCTGACTCCTCCAACTCCAACTGCTTCTCATTATTTCACTTGAATATACGCAGCTTTAAAAAACACTCTGTTGACCTAGAGGAATACCTCTCCACCCTAAATACATCTTTCTCAGCCATTAGCCTCTCTGAAACCTGGCTAGACAACACTTCTAATGACTTGTATAGTATCCCTGGTTATCATTTTATTTCTAAACCCAGACCTGTTGGACCAGGAGGTGGTGTTGGCATATTTCTTTGTGATACTTATGAATACAACAAAAGATGTGACCTTGAATCTATGAATTGTGTCCTTGAATCTGTTTTTGTTGAAATTGTCCAACCAAATAATGAGAAAAATGTCATCTTGGGCTGTTTATACAAACCCCCTAATGTTCAGACTATAATCTTTAATGATGAAATTAAACAAGTCCTTGCTAAAATTGGCTTTGAGAATAAATTGTTTCCTTTTTGGTGACTTTAACATCAATATCCTTAATGTTGACTCACATGTCCCTACTAATGATTTCATTGATCTCATGTATTCCAATGGTTTCTATCCTCTTATCTCTAAACCAACAAGGATCACGTCTCATTCAGCTACTTTGATCGATAACATCTTCTCCAATGACCCTGACAATCACAAATTTAGTGGTATCCTTTGGTCTGACATTTCTGATCACTTACTTATATTTCAGATCACTAACTGTTCCCTTAAACCTAAAACTAAATCTTCAGTTTATCATAAACGTCTTGTAACTACTGACAACATTGAAAATTTTCGTTCCAACCTTTGTTCTATTAATTGGGATTTCTCACAATCTTCCTCTTTAAATACATTGTACAATAATAAGAATTATTCTTTCATGGACTGTCTTAATCCAATCTATGAAACATGCTTTCCTGTTGAGATTATCACTGTCAAAGAAAATTCAAAAGCCAAACCTTGGTTTACCTCACGGCTCCAAAACTCCTGTCGTAGGAAGTACGCTCTCCATAAACAATATTGTAATAATCCTACACCAGCTAACAAAGCTATATATACCAAATTCCGTAACAAATACAACTATCTAATCAAACTACGTAGGAAAAAGTACTACCATGATAAATTGTCTTCTATAGGTTTATCACTGATACAAAAAATAGGTCCGCAATGCGTACCTGGGGTCTTATGCTTAGTTTTACTCCATTCAGCCCACCATGCGTCCATGCGTGATTGGTTGAAAATTTGCCATAATGCAGCAGTGAAATAGGTTTCTTCAGTATACTTCAAATTTCAGGACCTGTTTAGAATTTTACATCGATGACTTGCCGCTAATCTTTCTCTTATTGCCATTTGCACAGATTAAACAACTTTTGGCGCACACTACAGCATCTCTATCAGCTATTTACTAGTAACAGAAGCACTAGAATGGCTAAAAAACAAGCATGGCACTGCCATTTATTCATACGATCTTATAAATAATCAAGAGAACGCTGAAATTCAACTAGAATTCTAAGATGAATCATCAGTAGATAAGGTGTTCAATAAACAAGTACCTACCCTCAGAGCTTGGTGCAAATTCCCAAACTACTGGAAATCACAGTTTATCAGCAATAACAATGTATAAACAGCCAAGAGGAATATCTGTTGACCAATTACGTCAATCAGTTAGATCATTAAATAATGAAAAATGCAATGCAAAGCTTTCAGCAGGGTGCTTTCATGGACTAGAAATAAATGAAAACCTCAACAGCCTGAAGTCACAAAATGTTGAACCAGTTTATTTATTTATAACTGGAGGTCAGGTAGTGCTGGGAAAAGCCATTTGATTAAAACAATTTACCACACTGTAGTAAAAATCTATAGACATGCTCCAATGAATCCTGAGAATCCAACAGTGTTACTAGCAGCATCTACTGGAGTAGCAGTAATAAACATTGATGGTACACACAGCATTCGCAATACCTAAAAATACAGGTGATGATGTGAGGGAAAATCCAGGTCCTACAATATTTGATATCATTGATCCAGCAACCACTGTGTCCACTGACTCTAGCCAAGGAAATGAAGCAATCTTTGGTGTGAATGCTGGTAAGCAATGTGTAGCAATGTCACTTACTAATTCTACTTTGAACAATATTTTGGTCCTTGGAAATAATCTATACAGTGCTAAAAGATGTTTTGTGGAAACAAATGACTATTTGCTGTTAACTGATGTTCCAGACATGGTTTCAATATTTATTAAAGTGTATTCATTACAATATAGTGAGTCATTTCCTGGAAGTTTGTTCATAACATCAAACATTGGTCCATATATGTCCCTTAGAAATTCACTTCTAGAAGTATTTTCAAACTCTTGACAGAATTACAAAATTGTTGTTTGTTAACTACTGGCATTAATACACTATATTGTAATGAATACACTTTAACAAATATTGAAACCATGTCTAGAACACCAGTTAACAGCAAATAGTCATTTGTTCGCTCAGAACATCTTACAGAACTGTATAGATTACTTCCAATAACCAAAATATTGTTCAAAGTAGAGTTATCAAAGTAGAATTGTTCAAAGTAGAATTATCTTGTATTTGATGGTATATAATAGCAGTAAGTGACATTGCTACACATTGCTTACCAGCATTCACACCAAAGATTGCTTCATTTCCTTGACTAGAGTCAGCGGACACAAAGGTTGTTGGATCAATGATATCAAATATTGTAGAACCTGGATTTTCCTCCACATCATTTGCTTGCCTTATAAGCAATGGGATGTAAACATTGTAGCACATCATTTGTGTAAACCAAAACATCACCTCCTTACACGACTTGTAATGTCCAACAACTTGTTTTAACGTTGGCAAGTAAAACACATTTAAGCGAAACATCATAACCATCGTATTCCAAAATCGCCCTCGCACACGTGAAAATGCATCCTTGGCTTTCACAAAATTGTTGTGACAGCCGATCCTTGACCGCTGTTGACCGGTACTGTTCGATTGTTGTTCCCATGCTGGCGGCTAGTAGCAGACAACAGTAAGAGTACGAAATATACTATTCTTTGAGAGTGCAAAACTCTTATTCAATGCAATCATTTTTTAGAGCACAATAACTCTTTCAGTTTGGGGTGTAACCCACACCGACATTTGAAGCCGATAAATACTGGTTTGTGATCGCTTGTGAGATACTTGTGAGGTATGTGGTGCAACGCACACCGGATTTTAAGGGCCCACAGACGGATTTTTCGCGCGTTGCTAAGGAAGAGAAATGTTACTTCCGGTAACTGACGTCACCATATCATGAGCTGAGAAGAACACCCACTCACAAGCAAAAGTCACCACAAACTGTTGTTTCCATCGAAGGTTTTTCCTCGCCCTTCCTCGCGCTCGTTCTCAGATCAACTGCGCATGCGTAAACGAACTGATTTCCGGTTTGAGAAAAAAGCTAAATTTCCGGCGGTTTAAATTGAATTATATATTTTTCTACATGGCACGTTTCACCCCCAAATACAGAATATAGCTAAGCATTGATTTTTTAAAATCATCTTTTTTGAAAAAGTTATGGGTATTTCAGTATCGTTTATGTCTTTAAAAAGAACATTTTTCAAAATAAAAAGAAAACCATGCTTGGCTGGATGCAAAAACGAATACAAATACCCAAATTGCGTAGCACGGAGACAAATTTAGAGTTTTCTTTTATTGGTCACGTGACCATGGGTGTGGTATGATGACGTCATATTTAGGGTCATCAGCTTACAAAAGTTGGAAACTGACCAAAATAATGCCAAACTCTCTCAAATTACTTAACCATTACATCCTTAGCAACGCACAAAAATACGTCAGTGGGCCCTTAAGCCAATGAATGTGGGCTTGCGAAAGCGTCTTAGCTTCAGTGCAATCCGCACTTGCGTGAGTAAACAACTCCCGTATCGATAACGCCGAGAAAATTCCACTCAGCGACGTCACCTGGATGAAATAACAAAGAACAAACAAGCCAGGAAAGTGTAGTTAATTTTTGAAATGAAAGAAAGAAAGAAAACCAATCTGAAACAGCACGAAAGATCAAATTTGAAACAGAAATAACTTACCTTAAACAATTACAACTAATTTGCGACGGAAATCTCTTCAAATTTTTCCCAAAACAGGGAAAACGACCGCAGATTTATATACAAGCGACGAACGCTAGAAGCAATGGCCGACACTTGAAAACAATGACTCGCAATTACTAGTACCAAGCCTACAAGCCAGACAGATTCACTTGATAAAATCTATTTCTTGCCTCACAATGTTGCAAGTGAAACCTATGTGTTGTCCTTTCAGTATCGATTGTTGAATTATATATTGTTTACGAATGCTAAGCTTTTAAAATTGGGTTGTTGCTGACTGATCAATGTACCTTTTGTAATGTAAATGAAGAGACTCTGTATCATCTTTTCTTTGAATGCTCTCACGTGCAAGCCTTTTGGGAATGCTTCGTTGAATGGTGGACAGATGTCGCTAATGAAAATTTATCATTGACACTCAAAGATGTTATCGTAGGTTTTCCAGAAAGGAACAACATATTAAATTATCTGTTGATTCTAAGTAAATTGTGTATCTGGGAATGTCGGAGGTCAAACTGCTGTCCAAATTTTAACTTGTTTTTTTTATAAAATTTAAGTTAAAAAAGAGACTGAAAGATATATCGCTGTAAAGAATGGGACTCTTGAAGAATTTAATAGAAAATGGGGCCTTTTCCAACATTAAGCGGAAGTGCAAGGATGGCTCGCTACAGTCACTCTAGGATAATAATAGAATTTAAAGTTTGTTAATGTGATCAGGACAATACCCAAGCTTGCTGTTGTCATGTGTGTGTGTGTGTGTGTGTTTGTAGCATAACCTATCACATTTATTTATGTAACAGATTACAGTATGATCAATAAAGGTTATGAAAAAAAAAAAAAAAAACAATCACTAAAACAAACCTGGTCCTTAATTAAATCCCTCATCTCTTCTAAACATTCCAGTTACGGGCCTACTGCCATGAGGGACAACAGAGGTAACGCTATTAACAACCCTCAATTAATTGCTAATAAGTTCAATGAATTCTTTACTAACGTTGGTCCTTCTCTTGCCACTAAAACTCCCCACTCCACTGCTGACCACAAATCATATTTCAGTGGTTCTTTTAGTGATAATTTCTTTGCCTCACCTACTACCCCTAATGAAATTATCAATATAGTGTCCCTGAAGAGTAGTAACAGTGAGGGAGTGGATGGTATTAATGTTAATGTGATTAAAGCATCTATTGATCTCTTGGCATCTCCCCTCTCTCAAATGTGCAATATCTCCTTCTCAACTGGCATTGTGCCTGATAAGCTTTAAATCAGCAAAGTACTACCCATACTCAAAAGTGAAGATAGCACTAACTTCACTAATTATAGGCCTATCTCAATCTTACCTTGCTTCTCTAAAATCCTTGAGAGTGCCATGCACCGTCGTCTAATGGACTATCTCACCAAACATAGCATACTCAATAATCATCAGTGGGGTTTAGAAAGAAACATTCTACTTTTATGGCAATACTGGAACTTACTAATAAAATATTTGATTCATTTGAGAAGAACGAACTCACAATTGGCATATTCACTGATCTAAAGAAGGCATTTGATACCGTTAATCACTCCATCCTCTTAGATAAATTAAACTTCTATGGTATTCGAGGCACACCTTTTAACTGGATGCATAGCTATCTCCTCTCTCGTTCTCAATATGTTCAAATTGATTCCTGGAAATCTCCACTGCTTCCAATTAAATGTGGTGTTCCTCAAGGTTCTGTGTTAGGGCCACCTTTATTTCTTGTATACATGTACATTAATGACATTTTTTCATGCTCTAATTATCTCTCATTTATCCTTTTTGCAGACGACACTAATATTTTCTTTCAACACAAAAATATCTCTGAACTAACTAAAATTGTGAACCATGAACTTACTTTTGTAGTACCTGGTTCAAAGCTAACAAGCTAACTTTGCATCCCGACAAGACTAAATTTATTTTATTTCACCGTGCAAGAAAGAAAATAAATCTTGATGGTCTTTCTATTAGCATCGATAAGAATAGTATTAATAGAGAAGAACACACAAAATTCTTAGGTGTTATCATCCATCAAAACCTCTTATGGCAGGCTCATATAAAAGCGATTTCTTCCAAAATGGCCAAATCCACTGGGATTATTATCAAATCACGACAGTTTTTCTTTTCAAATACTCTTTGCACGTTATACAACTCTTTAATACTCCCTTATCGTCAATACTGTCTTAACATTTGGGCATCCACTTACCCTTCTCATTTACAACCCCTTTTCTATCTCCAGAAGAAAGCTTAATTTAAGAATCATTACTCACTCTCCACCACGTGCACATACTTACCCACTCTTTAACAAATTCAAAGGTAATTGTGAAGCAGAGCTCCCCAAAAAACCTGTCGGCCGACTGTCGGTCAACTGCCGGCCGACAGTCGGCCGACTTCTGCCCAACTGTCAGCCGACTGTTGGCCAACTGTTGGCCGACTGTTGGACAACAGTCGGTCGACGGTTGCCCAACTGTCGGCCGACAGTTTGTGTTATGTTTGAGGCCAAAGTGTTGGCCGACTGTCGGCCAACAGTCGGCCGACAGTCGGTGACCTGTTGGCAACCTGTCGGTAACGTGTCGGTAACCTGTCGGCGGGACAAACTAAAATGATCGTAAGCATTTACTTGTCTACTGCTTCTAAACTACGCGAAAAGAGCTAAAGGCAGTTCATAACGATACCTTGAGCAGCACTTATACTACTAATATGGCTTTTGTCCACTGTTTTAGCGTTGGCTAGCGATACTTGCCCACATTGTAAACATCATTCATACAGACATGACATAACATAAGAGGCCGCGTTGCATTGTAGGGCGATTTGAAGGAAAGTGTTTGTCTCGTCTACTAACTATGTACGTGTATTGATACGTAGCTTATGGTTTTCAGAGTTTTTAGCAGAGTTTTCGATTAAATTATCTTCCAATGCGGTTCTGCTCGTTTTTACCACAATTTTTGTTTTTTGTTAACCGATCGGTAACCTGTTGGTTAGCTGTCGGTAGACTGTCGGTAAGCTGTCGGACGACAGTTGACCGACAGTCGGCCGACAGGATTTTTGGGGAGCTCTTCTTCACAATTACCAATTCAAAATACTCAACATATTTAATATTTATAAGTACCAAGTTTCTTGCTTTGTTTTCCTTCACAAGCAGCAGCTCTTGCCCTCTCCTCTTTTATCTCTTTTCGTTCTTAACTCTGATTGTCATCAATACCTCACCAGGCAAAAAGACAACTTACATGTACATCTTCATACTCACAAATATTCTTTTTCTCTTCGGGTACAGGGTCCTCAAATTTGGAATGACATTCCTCTCTCACTTCGTAATTCACTTACTCTTTCTAGTTACAAACATAAACTGAGAGATTATTTTCAATCATTATAAGTTCAAACTAAGTTGAACGCAAATTCTTTTTTTTCCCTTCAAACTCTTTTTTTATCACTTTTTGCACACTATCATTGTTGCTATGTTTATTTTGCTTTATGCGCAGTAATAATTCTTTTTATGTTGTAATAGTTTGCCTTTTCTCGGTAAATTTTGTACTTATTAATTTTTATTCTCATTGTAACTTAGCAGCACATTGTAACTCTCTGACCTACGCCGTATAAGCCTCTGGCTTTGGCATCTTATTATCGTTAACTTGTGCTTTGTGTACTTATTTATCAATAAATAAATTTTATTATTTGTTTTGTAGGAAACCTCAATTGGCTTGACACCTATTGGATTTTGAAGTACGCTTATCAGACATGACCTTTCATGTATGTATTAGTATTGACTTTGTTTACAAACCATTTTGTAAACCGTAGAATTGACTACAAAAACTGATTGCAAAAACGTTTTTTAAAAAAAAAGGATTGTTTCATTCCCTATCCTTCTGCTTTGCTTCCAAAATGATAGCCAAATGCACTTTCATTGTCCAAGATTACTACTACACTAGTAATAGAACTCAAGTAAGAATTAGCCCTAACCATATTCTGAGGATGTCAGCCACAGGAAAAGGTAAATTTTACAATGGCAGCAGTATCGTTTACAAATATGCTAACCACTCTTCCAGGCCATTCAATTTTTCCCATCTAGTGTTGCCTGCCTCACTGTTGGCAGAGAAGCCCTGGGAATTATATTCTGACAATTTTACAAAAATTGTGGTCCATTTTACACAATTGTGGTCAACGGGGTTCAAACCCCATTGAAGTCTTGAATTTTTGAGGTTACTTCATGTAATTGCTAAAATTGCCTCTATAACTGCGAGGATCATGGCTCTATGTGATTTCTGAATATCTTTAAGAGACTGCAAACTCATAACAATTTAAGAAGATAATTTGCCAAAATCCTGAACTTTATGTTCACTACATTAAGGCTAAGTTTATTTACTAGCAGCCAAGTATTCCAATAATATCATGATTCATCTTTTTCTACAACACAAGTACAATCGTCTGTGTGTGTAGCATTTGAAATACATGTACTTCATGAGCACAAATTCTCTATGACAAGATGAAAGATCGTTTGTAACCACTCTCATATCCAACAAGCGCGAATGGAATAATTGTTTTATTCAATTCCTTAAACTCCAAAAGTTCGGAAGTACGAAATACGAGCGAAAAAAGAGAGAAAATCCTAGCGAAATTGAAAAAAGTTGATGAAGATGCGATGTTGCGTAATACCTCGTGGTCAGACAGACGCAGGCTCATCATAAAAACATTTCTTACCTTTTCGCGTATCTCTAAGCTTCGAAAGTGATCCAAACTTTCCACAAAAACGTTTTTCTTTTTCTTTATACCGAAAGAAATTTCGCTCTCTGGCGTAAACGTTTTTAGTTTAGCAACGCTGTTTCGGAGCAAAGGCCGCGCGAAAAATGGCGCGAGTAAGCGGGGAGGGGGTGGGCCTCTCGTTTCATTTCTCGCGCGGCCGAAACCGAGAATCTCGTTCCTCGGTCTTTCTTTGCTCCGAAACAGCACGGAAACGCTTGCTACGCAGGCTACTGTGTGGTTTGTGTGTTGTTTCAGCGGACGATTCAGCTAGTGAGATTGGAGGCGCTTTTAGTTGCCTTAAGTGTTTGTAAATTGAATTGTAAGCAGCGGCTGATCAAGGAATAGGGCTATACCTACAAATTTCGGACAGAACAAGCGTGTTCGCGTGTCAATTTTAAACCAGTGCTTTCTTTCGTCGATTGACACGTTTTTAAAGACTTCAGATCAAAGAAGTGAACAAATTATTATAAAACATCTTCTTATAGCACAAAGAATTGTCCTTGAACTCCAGCGATGCGTAATTAAAACCACTCACAACTTGGACAAAGCGGGTGTAGACAATACATTTATTATCTGGTTAATCGCCGTTACAAGCCTACAACTAAATGTTGGGTTCTTTAGCTTAGCAGACATTGCTTTTCAGGGTTCATTCAATGTGAACTACAGTGCTGTTATTATTATTGTTATTATATTTTTCCTTCCTCTCCACGTGCGTGAAAGTTCGAGTTGCGCGCCGATGAAACACATTCCCTATACGGTAATACTCCCTCAACATTCCACATTTCAAAAACGTGATGAAAATTATGCCTTCAAGACCAAGACTCTTATCAGAGTTACTTCACACTCTTCCTTTCCTACTTTCATTTATAGTAAAATAATTTCACCTCTGTGTCAAACTTTCACACATTCCAGAGACATAAAACAATTTTGCCTCGTTGGCACTTGCCGCAAGGCACAACTAGTAATAATATAGATTGGGAAGATATCGTTGACGACACCGATTGCCATTAATCATAACGTGCCACTGGCTGTCAAAACAAAAAGTCTTTTGTTCGTGTGGTTGGCAAATTTGAATAACAAATTCGCAAAAGCAATGTTTGTAAACAGATATCTTCCCTCTACAGAAAAGAACATTTCTTTCAGTGTATTCAAGGTGACGATGGGACGCAAATGCAAGTTGCTTTGCTGTGAGAACTAGATTTAAATCGCCGCATAGCCTGGATTGGCCTGGATTGGCCGTCATCTTCATGAATTATTAATACGTTTGAACTCTTATGATTATTTTTTTCGTAGCATGACAGGTGTTGGTGGCCGACCGGAAGTGGTTATTGAAGGCAGCAATGATCTCGACGGACCCTGGAAGGTAAGGTTTTCTAAATATAAATAAAATATTGGACGGTTGAAAAAAATTGTCCTGATTTGCGTTCACATGGAATCGTTCAATCGGTGCAACTTGGGCTTTTGACCAAGTCTACATGCAACTACGCATTTGCTGCACGAGAATGTAGGGTCACACCGTGCCGGTCAAATTTTCGAAGGACAATGCGTCTTAATTATCGTAGATTGAGCGCGAAGTATTCAGGCTAGCGAGTTGCAACCAGCTTAAAATCTCGTCCTTTACTCTTTTGATGTAGCTCTGGCATGCATAGTACTCGGCGCCTATTGAAACCACCTCAAGAAGTACAAGCTCATATTCTCAAACTTCGGTCCTACAAGATCGTTTCTTTCCCTACTCTTCTCTTTTGCGTCCAAAGCGACTGTCAAACGCACTTTAATAATCTGAGATTACTACTAGTTTATCTGAAAGAGTGAATGCTTTAAAAACAGTACCGGAAAATAGAAAAACACCTTAGCTTCTCCGCTGCAGCACACATTTGTTTGTGTAGTTTTTTATACTTCCGACCTCTGTAAATCAGCAACGTGAAAAATTAATATTGAAATGCGTCTCAATTTCATTTGACACGAATTTGTCTTTTTGTTTAGGAATATCACTTTCACTATAAACCGGGGAATTTATCGGGACCTCCTCCAGTAGTTGGTAAGGTTCTTTACGAGAATTATAATTTTGGTCAAACGTCAACATTGGTCAGTTTAACGCCGCAAAGTAACAACACCATAAACGTAATGATGAATGTCGTGTCAGTGGGATTGGTGGTACGAAATCATGTTGCCAGTTCATTTCTTGTTTGTCTTCTACAACTTTTTGAAAGATCGTAAGTTGTAGGGTGAACTGGAATGTATAATTAAGGTTAAGATTAGGTGCCACAGGGCTGGCGCAGTGGCGAGAGCACTCGCCTCCCACCAATGTAGCCCGGGTTCGATTCGCAGAGTCGGCGTCATATATGGGTTGTGTTGGTTGGTTCTCCACTCTGCACCGAGAGGTTTTTCTCCGTGTACTCCAGTTTTCCCCTCTCCTCAAACACCAACATGTGATTTGACTTGTGTTAATTTGTTGACTTCAGTTTACAGTGTATCCAATTAGTGCTCCAGTACTAGAAGACTAGACACTTAAATAAAGTTCCTTTCTTTTTCTTTCTTCACAAACGACTCACAAAAGGAGTCCCTCCTGGTAACTACTTCGTTGCTACTGAGATTGCAAAATAGATAAATGATATTCAAGGGCTCCTCCCAGGAAGACTTAATTTTAGAGGAAAGGTATTTGCTACTAAGACAAAAACAAGGATGCAAAGACTACTTTGTCAATATATTTGGGTGAAGATCTGTATGCAGGCATACTATCCATATTCTCCGCCCGAGAGGGAAGGAAGTCAACCAACCACTACCAAGAATTAAGGGGGTGCATCTTCTTAAACAGGCCTTTTAGAGTTTACCTCAGTTAAGTCAAAAGTCGGTGACTTGTTTTGTCGTAAGCCGTTGCCAGATTCTTCTTACTTTTTTTTTTTGTTCATTTCTTTTCCAGCGTCTCATCAGCCACGCCTTGATTGGCAAATATGGTTTGCTGCACTGGGAAGTTATGAATACAATCCTTGGTTTGTACATATGGTCTTTAGGCTGCTTCAAGGAAAACAAGAAGTTCTAGATCTTTTGGCTAAAAATCCTTTTCCCCGCAAACCCCCGATTTACATCAGAGCCCAACTTTACAAGTACCACTACACGGAGTTGCCCAGCAGTAATATTTCCTCGCTTTCTGATGTGCTTCACAATAACAGGTTAGTATGCGCAACCTCGGAGCTCTGGATATCGGAGGGAGAAAATTAAACCAGGGGAACGTATTTGCAAAGAACGGAAATATGAACGTTCAAGGGAGAGAAAAAAAGGCTCCAAAATTGCAATATGTGAAAAGTTGAATAGAAATTACTCGTTCATCTCAGATAATGCTTTTTCTAGCTTTCTGATTGGTTCAGTCAATCTCGGTTATCAGCTCAGTATACAGGAGGCAGTACAGCCCAGTGGTTTGGCCGCTTGCCTTGAGATCCGGAGATTCCGGGTTCAAGACACGTTCTGACCCCTCGTTGAATTTGTTCCTGGTAGTCCCTGGTTCAATTTCGTGGCTGCACTTGTAAATAACCAACTGGTTTGCCTCCGTTCAGTTGGGATTCTTTAAGTTGTTCTGTTCAATGTTTGGAGATATTAGCTACTAGCTCCTCTAAAAATCCGAGGGTAAATAATGATACTTACTATACCGTATGACCTAATATGGAAACTGATTGCGGTCGGTTGTAACACTGATTAAATAGAATAATCCAATAAAATTTGGCTTTAATCTCGAAGTGTCCAAGTGTTCAGAATTGAATTAAAATGTAGTAAAACCATTATTCCATTCGCGTTTGTTGGATATGAGACTGGTTATAGCCAACTCGGCTCTACACTCCTCGTTGGCTGTTTACCATCATTCTCATATCCAACAAGCGAGAATGAAATAATTAATTACTACGCATCCAGTATTGTAAAGAAATAGCCTTTGGTCGTTTCCGTTGCACACCCCTATATACCCCTGTACTCATATAATCCCATACATCTGTATACCCCTTTATTCCCTTGCATACCGCTATATATCCTTGAATACCCACGGGAAACCTTTGACTACCTCTATATACTCTTTTATTAAAAACTGGATCATTGGATAATGCAATTTGAGAATTTTGACTGGCTAAGCCATCATGGGTTATGAACCATTATACCATGGTCTACAAACACGGCAAGCATATGCGTGATTTTTTGGAACTTTTTATTTTTATTGTAGTCTAGTTTTCTATATTTTGGGGGCGTTTTTAATAAAACAATTATTCCACTCGCGCTTGTTGGATATGAGATGATTATAGCCAACTCGGCGCTGTATCCAACGCGCGCTCATGGAATAATTGTTAAGTACACCCTTTACAGCACAACCCGTGAAATTCAAGTTATTTGCGTTGATCCAAAGACCTACAGAGGTCAGAAACAACTTGCTTGAATCATTGGTTTTTGTTTTTTTCCAGTTCAGAACTGGAAAAAACACGTGGTCTCAGTTTTCAGTATGGTGCTCGAACTCGATTAGGATAATAATAATAATTAATAATAATTACATTTATATAGCGCAGACCTCTATATGAATATATTCAGTCGCGCTTCACAATATTTTAAAATAAAATTATGTCAAACCGTCACGTGAACTAAAAACATAAGAAACTATTAAAAACTACAACCATATACCTATTTAAAAGCTAAATTAAAAATGAGACACGAGTAGAAAAACCTATTTAAAAGCTAAATTAAAAAATGAGTTTTAACAGCAGTCTTAAAAGTGTCCAATGTCTTTATGTTGCGAATTGTTGAAGGTAATGCATTCCAAAGATAAGGTGCAGCTGACTGGAATGCACGATCGCCAAGGGTTGGACGGGTCTTAATGCTAGGTAACTCAAGTAATAAAGAGTCGTTTGACCTAAGGGAGTATCTGGATTGCTTTTTGATGCAAATTAAATCAATCAGGTAATTAGGAGCTAGACCGTATAAACACTTAAATGTCAAAAGCAAAATCTTAAACTTTATGCGGTAACTAATCGGGAGCCAATGAAGGTTAAAGAGCAATGGTGTAACATGACAGAATCTTGGTGCTCCTATGACCAGCCGAGCTGCGGCATTCTGTATACGTTGGAGTTTCATGATATGTGAATTCGGGAGGCCATATAATAGGCTATTACAATAATCTACTCTACTGGTTATAAAAGCATGAACTAATGATTCGGTAGTTGGACGACTTAAATATTTCCTAATTCTACGTATGTTATAAAGATAATAAAAAGCAGATGAGCAAGTTTTGTTAATATGACTTAGCATACTCATTTTCGAGTCAAACCAGGTTCCTAAGTTTCGAACTTCACATGATGGAGCAATTTGGGAGTCGCCAACCAATAACATACTGATGTTGCTGACTTTCTGAAGTTGTTGTCGCGTTCCAATTAGAAGACATTCTGTCTTATCTGAATTCAGTTTTAACTTATCCTTGTGCATCCACTGACTGATATCAGCAATACATGATTCCATGGCAGTTAAGGCAGCAGTTTCCTCCAAATCATTTCCTGGTCTAAACGCGATATACAGTTGTGTGTCATCTGCATAACAATGGAGATTAGGAAGATGTGACTCGACGATCTTAAAAAGCTTGCTAGCATAGAGAGAAAATAATAATGGCCCGAGACAGCTACCTTGTGGAACTCCAAATTTAAGATTAAAAGTATTCGATAGAACACCATCGATAGAGATACGCTGGGTTCTATTAGAGAGGTACGATTCAAACCAATTAAGTGCAGAACCTGAAATTCCAAAATCAAATTGGAGGCGATCTAAGAGAATCCGATGATCCACAGTATCAAAAGCGGCGCTTAAATCGAGAAGCACAAGCAATGTGACATGCTTATCTTCCATGCTCATCAAAATGTCATTCTTGACTTTAAGTAGGGCGGTTTCTGTACTGTGGTGCTGTCGATAGGCAGATTGCAATGTAGGAAAAAGATCATTCTCATTTAAGTAAGACTGGATCTGATCAGCTGCCACTCTTTCAGCCAATTTTGAAACAAAGGAAAGATTGCTGATAGGTCGAAAATTTTTAAAAACAAAGTCAAGGCCTTGTTTCTTTAACAGTGGTGTGACAACCGAATCTTTCCAAATGACAGGGAAAATCCAGATTCAAGCGACAGGTTTATCATGGTTGTTAATATCGGAAGTAACTCATCAAGGCAATCTTTCATGATGTTCGTAGGAACAGGATCGAGTAAACAGGATTTTGTCGGCGTTCTAAGCACAAGTTTCCTTAAATAGTCCATGTCTACACGGTGAAAAGCAGTAAAGGAAGAAGAACACTGAGAAGATACACCGATGTATATTTATTTCATTTCTGCGGCTGCGCGGGATATTTTGCAAAGCAGAAAAATTGAAACGCTATTTACAGCTGACTCAGGAAACTCCGTATACAACCTATGAACATCATATTGGTGCAGGAGTACCTCGAGGATCAGCGTTAGACACTCTTATTTTTACTCTAATATTTATGATTGATTTTTCAAACGCTTCTACTCACTTTTAGGGCAAATGTGTATCATTTTTATGGCACAATTTCGCAGTGGCTATACTCGAATACGATTTGCATCACTAAGCTGGGATAAAAATATTTCAATTCAAGCAAAACGTGCTGAAAACCCCCAACTGACAGGAGAGAACCAGTTGGAAGCTTACAAAGTGTAGTACACGCTCGACCACTTAGCGTGAAAATTGATATGACAATCGACAACAAGCCTTCAGTTCACAGACTACATTCGAGGGCAGACGCACTTGCTGTTGATGTTTTACTATTTTTGTCCATTGTCTTCTTAGACTGGTAAAGAATTGGTGGTGGCGCGAAAGGGTGAGAGAGTATTTACCAATCCTCGCTGTGAATGAACCTTCCTTGATCAACTGGTTAAGTCAATATGGATTAGCTAAGGTTCGTTCATACACTTTTGTACAAGATTTTTGCTGAAGTTAAACCTTTTTATTTGTTTGTTGAGTCGTGTATTTAATTTTTATCTTTTTTCCATGTAAATTTTTTTCTCGCTTCCCTTTTTAATTGGGTGTTGGTCTTACCTCTCCTCTCGTGTAGGACCATCCTTGGCCGGAGCGGCCATCAGGGAGAATTTACCGAGCAATCAAATATCTGCGATCAATTGTTCGAACACTGGACGCAGTCCGATTCATGTGGACGCTGTTTGCTTGTGGAGTGTTGATGAGATTGTTCGAATCCCAAAAGCAAAGATGATGAATTATTCCGAATCAATGACTGAGAAGTATTCTGAAGAAACGCAACTTCTGGTCCGAAATAGAGGATGAACGAAGACTTGTCAAGGACTTCTTTCAGGAATCTATTCTTGCACCTGGCGTAGGGGCCATTTTCGACTGCTGTTAGGGATCTTTAGATCGGGGGACAAGAAGGACTACGAGAACAAGTTTGCGGTCTGAGCATGCGCACTTCGAAAAATGTCGGTCTCCAAACCTTGTGCGCATGCTCAGTACGGAAAACTCGCACTGGTAGTCGTCCTCGTCCTGCGATCCAAAGGTCCCTAATATTCTCTTCAAAGTCAGGCGGGTCGTCCGCGTCAGTCAAAGAAACGAGAAAAACGGCTTGTTGACTTGCGCGAACGACTGGGAAGTTTCATGAAGGCAACGCCAACAAAACGTTAATTCAAAATATTTTATTTGGCGACTCTTATGAAAGAGGTCTATACTCTTCCAAGAAAAGGTATAAGACACCTTACTCTTCCAAGTAAAGATTAAAAATCCGACGGTAAATAAAGATATATGATGATGATGATATGATGATGATATCGAGATTTGGCGATCTTACGACAAACGGCAAGCCACGGTTTGCAGTTAGCGGTTTCACTTTAGCCGTCTGCTCATATTTGGGACTGAAGATTCGCCCGGGTTAAATAGCCGGCTGCCATGTTTCTTCAAAATTACGTTTCTATGACAAAAAATTCGATAGTTAATAAGCAAAATAGTTTTAAAAGTAGTATTTCCTTTCAAATGTGGGATTGTGATGTTTTAGGGTGCAAAAAAACCTTGCGGTAAATCACTTACCTCTAGAACGTGGTCTAGCCGTTCAAACGTAAACCTGACGCCAACGCACTGGTCACGTGACTTCCTGACGTTCGCGGTTCGCGGGAAATGCCGAAAAACCCCGATCTTAAGGTCTCTATTTTACATGAAAAGCCCGACAGACGGTCGATGGGTTGCCTTATTTTCTTAACCATGGTGCTCCGCGGGCGCGCGGAGCTTCGCTAAAAACAAATTCAGAGTGAAAATGTTGGTTTTTGAGACTTTTGGAGAATGACTGGAGGAAACATTTCTTGGAGCAGAATGGAGGACCAAGGTCATTAATGCAAAGAGCTACAAGATGTTTGGTATAGGCGTCGAGTGCTTTGCCACTTACGGACTGACCAATGACATGCTTCCCGCCTGCTTCTAATTTTGCGACAACAAAAGTATTTCACGACATAAATCACTTTAGAAATTAAAATGACCTATTAAGAATATTTAAAACGGGTGAAGTGTTAACAATCATCTACGAAATCGTTTTCATCAAATCCGCAGAGCGGCTCTGTTTGGACTAACCTCTTACTTATGGGCTCCTGTCTCTTATATGTACAATCTTATTCCTTTTTTTCATCAATCCCATAATACAGTTCATTTTGGGGGATGGGGGGTATTTGCACTGAAACAATGGATACTCAGTTCACTAACAGTCCCAAGAGTAAATAGCTTGTAAACATCCCCCAAAACGTATCGCATAATAGACCTATTGCATAAATGGCGGCCAAAAATGTATCCTTTTGTTTATGTGCTAATTAGACTCACTAACCTCGCTCTCGAACGACATTTCTATTGTATTTTGTCCATGCGAACGAGGCTAGGGAGTCTAATTAGCACAAACAAAAGAATACGTTTTTGGCGGCCATTTATGCAATCGGTCTATGGGATGTTGAAAATAGTAAATTGCCTTATCTCTTGATACGATAATGACGTACGAGAACGTCGAAACATCATCGGTATCATGGGCGCAGCCAGGATTTTTCAAAGGGGGGGGGTCACACTGTCAAACAGAGGGTAAAAGCGTTTTCGCAACCTGAATATTGTAGGTTGTTTGAGTAAAAAACGGCTTACAAAGGGGGGGTCACGGGCACCCCAGGACCCCCCCCCCCCCCCCCCCTAGCTACGCCCTTGATCGGTATCAAACATTTTTGAGCTCTTAGTTTCTTAAAATAATTTTTAGTCACATTTTATCGCAGTTTTTTTTTTACCATGGAATGAGTGTATAATTACTGTACGGCAAGGCATTTTTGAAAAGAAGACTTCATTTTCAAGTTCAATGTCTTTTCCAAACGTTAAAACGTCTCAGAGAATCGCTGCGTCGATCAGAGACTCCTCGTTCCCCGTTCCTATCCCTCGATTTTCTTCATTCTCTATTTTAGAAATAACAATGTAGGCTGCACATGCTAGGACTTTGATCGACAGTTCAATTAGAGATCGAAGGCATGATATTTGTGAAGTGACGTTAAGTACATGTATTAGTCACTCCCCCCGTGGATTTTCACAACTAATTTACAATCCTGTTTGGGGGACTGTGGCCAGACTTCTTGTTAGACAGTTTACTATTCTTCAGGGAAGTGAAAGATGCCACCCATATGAAGCAACAGACCAGAACGCCGTGCTATGCTCTTTCCGTATAGTGTGTGGGATCTTAAACGTCCCACAGAGTTTACGAGTTTAAGAACAAGGGTTGTTAGACGGGGCCTACGGTTTATAGACCTTATCAGAAACTGAAAGACTTGAACGTCTAACCATTTGTGGATGTAATTACAAAGGCAGTCCTTTCTCCTCAGATATTTAAAGACCCTGAGTGTTGCTCCGATGCTCAGCCAACTGGTCGGCGGGTCACGGTTACACGTTCCAGTCTTTATTCTTGATTTAAACACGAGCTATAGAGTGTTTATAAACCACGGTTTTTTAAAACCAATAGTTTCCAACGACGGAGACGCGACATTTCTTTATATACCTTTATTATTATAATTACAATTACATAAGCAATAGACCTTATTCACGATGGCCGCCATGTTGGATTTGGTATTATCATGCAAATTAGCTACTCACATCTGAGGGGGCAAACAACACAAGTTCGAGAGGTTGTAACGAACATCTTAGCCACACAGATGATTAGTTTCACGTTCATTGAATGTTTATCACCTAAGTAGTAAAATAGAATGATTACACAAGTTATTTCGATGTTTTTTTAGTGAAAAATAAGCAGATAACGAAGTAGAAAGTCAAAATGTCAAAGGCAATCAAAAGATATAAAATTATTATAAAAGGTACTTAATTCTGAATTCTAAAATGTACTTTTGGCAATGTTAATTCATATTTCGACGAGCCGATTTTCCGCTAGTTGCCTTTTTTCCAATGTTTGCCCCCCAACATAACAGATGGCTAATTTGCATGACAATTTGAAAACCAACATGGCGGCTATCGTGAATAAGGCCTATTATCATCAACTAAACTGATCAATTAAGATTGAAAAACAAATTAATGTCATCCTCTACCCGCACATAGCAGAGCAAATCGAGGCTGGCAAGGGAATGCATAAAAGGAAAGGTACTTTATTCAAGAGTCTAGTCGTTCTAGCGCTGGAGCACTAAATGGGGACACTGTCAATTGAAATTAACAATTAACGCAAATCAAGTCAAATGTTAGACTTTCTCAAGGTCCTTTAAATTTTTTTCCCGCTAAGTGACGGCTGGTTGGGTCAATTTGAAGGACGTTTCCCATCTGTTTGGTGCCAAAATCACCGGTGGAATTTTCCACCGGTGACGTCAGCAATTCTAAGAATGATTCAAATGGTGAGAAGGTTTAGGAAGGGTTTCGAGAGTGCGACTTTGAGCAAGTCTAGTCAAATGTTGGTTTTTGAGGAGAGGGAAAACCGGAGTAGCCGGAAAAAACCTCTCAGAGCAGAGTAGAGAACCAACAAACTCAACCCACAAAAGACGCCGAGTCTGGAAATCGAACCCGGGCGAACGCTCTCACCACTGCGCCATCCATGCACCCCTAACTTTCACTAGGACTAAATATAGGAAAACGCAGCAGAAATGGCAAAAAACGTTACGATGTTATACTACCAATTTCAAACTAACTAAGACTCAAAGATTCACTCAATGAATCCTTGTCAGTTTTCTTAATTTATCAATATGAGCATCATCGAATTTCAGAATATGTAGTATGCAGGGTGGGGGGGGGGGGGGGGGTACGGCCCCAGTGGTTAGCGCCCCCCGGACCACTCGTTGAATTTGATTCTGGTAGTCTCTGGTTCAATTTCTCTACTCCACTAGTAAATCCTGCCAGTTGGGATTCTTAAAATTTATTCTTAACAGAAATTAGGGAATAATGTCACGAGCTTTTTGTCCAAAAGTAAATAATTTGATTTTGGACAAAACGCAAGTGAAATTATTCCCTAATTTCACGAGTATACCATTTGATCTGCTATTAATATCATGGGTGAAAAATTACGTTCACAAGACGCCATTTTGGCAGTGTAAGAAATGTTGCCACGGCAACATCGTAATTTCACGTGTGAAATTACAAATTAATGCTGAAATTTCGCGCCAAAATTAAGGAGTAATTTGTCACCCATGTTATTAATAGTTGAAATTATCAGCCTCTGAAAACACTGTATCAGCTGCCTCAGCAAGAAAACCTGAACTAAACATAACAATTACAGAAACAATCGCAATATTAAACCTACTAGAGATATATTTTGCTACGGACGGTTGGCAAGAAAAATTACCAAAGGAAATTCTCAATTGTACATTTTTAAAAAATCTAAGGTACTCCCATCACGATTGATTAAACTTAACGATATCTCGCTCATATCTCAGTACTTATTCACCTCCTTACCGTTTGACAGTGGTGCTCAGCTACTAAAACCCACTATAACTGCCTAAATTAGTCTAGTTACCCTTGGTAACACTTTTATTCGTTTACTGAACGTACAATGTGATTGGAGTTAATACAATGGATATCTCTGTAACTGAACGCCCTTATTGCAGCCTTAAAAAAGCCAAATCGAGTAAACAAGTGTAACTTTACATACAGCCGTTTACACCTACCACTTAAAGGGAAACTGTCACGAGAAGCGCATGCGCTAGCGTCTTGTGAAAACTTGAAAAGTGTTAAATTAACTTTTTTCAAGTTGAATCGACAAATTCAAAATGGTGTCCACTGGAGAGGGCCATGGTGGACAAAGCAGAACCTCCGGCGAATATACGTGACCCACGCGTGAATCCATGATGACGGCTAGAATTTTCCGAGGGCTCAAGAGCAAACAAACTCGAGCATGCGCAGCTCATGACAGTGCCCCTTTAAGGATGGTGCCTACTACTGTTATTGCGCATACGTTCTGCGCATCTCCAGATACTCGGATTTCCTATCGGCGCATTCTCGACCCCAGAGCTCTTCTCTTGACTGAGGGAGAGAAGAGCTCTGGGGAACCCTGAAACAAAGTGTCTTGTCATTTGTTTTCGCGAAGAACAATCAAAAGCGTCTCTCATTGGTGCATTCATGTTAGCACGAGGAGTGAGCAGGCGCCGTAAGGTTCAAATAGTCAAGTTTTGGCTATAAGAACCCTACGGCGCATGTTCTCCGACATAGAGTTTCCCAGAGCCTTGGGTCGATCCGAGGCTCTGGTGACGAGAATGCTATCGGCGGTGCTTAATAATACAGGGATATTTTTGCACGGTTTAAAACTATGCGGAGAACGAAGAACTTAGCAAGTGCTCTTGGTATCCAAAAAGAAAATTGGGGGTAACCTCGCATTTTTCTGATAGTTAAGCTTCAATTTGTAAAAAAACGCTAAACATTACTATGTATTTTAAAGCTTTTTACAAATATTATTGATTAATTATCTTTAAAAAATGCGTGGTTACCCCCAATTTTCTTTTTGGACTTCAATAACACTTGTTAAGATCTGCTTTTCCCACATATTCCCCATAGACCGCGCAAAATATATTGAATTGAATTAGGCACCGTCCTTAATCACATTTTAAAATTGTAAACTTTCCAGCGGTAAACGTGATACATGAAAACATAGCAAAGTATTTCTTGTGCGAAAATGTGAAAAATACATTTTAAGATGTACCGGTTAAAAAAGAATAAAACATCTATGCACAGCTATAATTGTATCTTTTTCCGTCGCCAATTGACGGCGAAGTAAATGGTAAAAACACTGTAACTTACTAAATTCGATCAACATAGTGTATGCTGTTGCACTAGTCGTCTGCTAAAAAGTTGCTCGGTTACTCAATAGGTCATGGCAACCAAGTTAAGGAAATGCATGCTCATCTACTACAAATCAAGAAAACTATACAGCTCTGCCAATCTGACACAGAGTTCAGTGTCGTTTTTAGAGAGTTCACCCTTGCGGGGGTTCATTGGTAAGCCCTCGTTTTTTCTTCCGCGTGAAACTCACTCCTGAAGCTCCAACCTGCAGATAAACATACAAATCAATCAACCCTTTCTTGTCTTTCAACTTTTCACTCAAGGAAGGTAAACTGGTCAAATGTTTAGTAGACTTTCGATTGGAATAGAAAACTTAAGCTTAATATATGTAGTGCAAAAATTACCGCTTATTGCATCTTTTAACAAACGCAATCGAGAAATTTAGCATCGCGTTTTCCGCAAACGGGAAAATGTCAAGCTGCAAATTGCATTTTCCTACAAATATCGAGACTAGTTGGAATCACAGAATTTTCATGTTTTTCTTTGAGCTACGGATGGAAACCGGAATTGAAACGCCTCTTAATCTAATCGTCTCTAATAGAGAAAAGATACTTAGAATGGATTAGTAATGTAAAAGTGGTAGTGCCAAGAGAAATTAACTAGGAGAACTTCTCACTTCCGGTTGTCGCTCGTGACTCAAACACGACTCATGCTTTCTCGTGCTTAAGGTAATTCCCTTGAAATTGTTAGATACTATCAAACTTTCTTGGAAACTTGGCATGATTAACATTCATGATATGAACATAAAGAAAAATGCAATAAAAAAATGGGGTCAACGTGCTTGTTTACGCGTCAGCAGGCTCTTAGGGCCTCTTTACACGAGCCCGGGTAGCTTTTTACCCCGGGTTGAATCAACGCGGCGGGTAACCCTTTTGCAGTCAAATGTTTATAAGCATTTACATGAAAGCAGTAGTCAAACCGGGTCAGCCCCCCTTGCCCGGTAACCCTTCTCAAGACTCGGTTTGACCCGGCTAGAAGGGTTGAAATTTCTTCAATTTCTTCATGTAAACATTGGCGTATCTGACCCGGGATTGTTTGAACATCACTTTTTTCACGGTTCAGCGTTCTCGCCCATGCGCAGCCTGTACCAAAATGGCCGATAACGTTAACACAAATTGATGATTGTGATGGTTGGATTATTCGTCCGCCATTTTCCTCACTGACAAGTAGTCACCAGCCCTTTCAACCCAGCGAAAAGGGAACTGACCCGGGTCAGCCGGGAATGACCCAACCCTCACCCAGCCCGGGCTCATGTAAACGCAATATTCGACGCTGAACTGACCCGGGTCGGTGTCCAACCCGGGCTCGTGTTAAGAGGCCCTTAAAATGGGATATTTTTACTGGTTTCGCGTTAAAAATTCAAATCACCTTAATACTGAATTAAGTCTTGGTTACTTGAGAGACACGAAATTTTATTTTGAAAATAAAGCTCCTTTTATTCACATAAGCAGCATAGCTTCATTTACGCCGTTTATGATTGCCTTGTTGTGGGAATAGTGCACTCTTTGGGACAGTTCCGTAGTTAGCTTGAAGTCCTCGCCTTGGCCAAAATACACCCACTACGGCTCACCGTGCTCGTTTGAGAGAAAAGGAGCATTTATTTCGCTATCGGGCTTAGTTTGAGGGAAATCTCTAACGTTTTGTGCGCGCACGTGCTCATGTGTGCGCGCTAATGACATTAAAATCGAGCGCAGTAGGGATGCGCAATGCAATATTAAGGAATTACCTTAAGCTACCTATGGTGTTCAACAAGAGGTACGACCCTACCCAAAAAATTGCATAAGCATTGTTTTTATTTTCTGTTGGGACTTTCAATGGTCCCAAGAGAAACTGGAAACAATGCTTATGCAGAATTTTGGAGGGACAAACAAAGAGTATTATGGTATTTTTGATACTGGCTAATGGTGCGAGAATAAGTCCACAAGCAAACCAGTCATGTAAGTCCATACCAACGTATATGGGAATCAAAAACACACTTCCAAGCAATCACAATAGATACTGGTTTGTACCGGCAAGCATGAAGTATATACAGAACATCTTGAATACCGACGATTGGCTTTTAAACGAGACATTACAAACTAACCTTTTTGTGTCCGTAATGAGTGTCTCCTCTCTCGGGTGTTTTACCTTGATAATTTCCAAGTTGAACTGCTGCTTTTCTGAACAAATGGCAATGAGACCCAATCTAGGACTAGTTGCTAAAGGACAAAGAAAACGGGAAACGTTCCATTCGACATCCATTACACCGAGTAGATCTCCAGACCTTACGTTGAACAGCTCAAGGCGTCCGCCAATTGGCTGAACGGATTTCACAAAAATACACTCCTCGTCACCGACGAATTCACAATCGCAAGTGGTGAAATCACCAAATTGGAGGCGCACATTACCTGAACATGCATCGAGAATGTAGGTGTTGGGCATGACAAAAACAGCAATAAATTGACCCTTGGGGGAAAATGATCCCATCAAATCTGACAAATAGGCACCCTGGAGTGCACGCCACAGTGGTTCGGTTTTACCCAATGGCCTCATTTCAATGAACTCTGGATCCATTCCAAGCAAGGCAAACAGCTGGAGGTCCCCGTAGCAAGCAATCAATCTCCCACGAGGCAGTTTAAATGTTTTCACAGTATCTCCACCAACAGTATTCAAAATGATCCCTTGTCGCGTTTCATGTGTTATGCATACCACCTGATCATCTGAAATAGGAAAGATAGTATCTACTGCAAACCTCCATCGTCGCGTGCAGACTGACAAATCGAAGTTCCACAGTTCAAGTGTGGTATTAGTTGAAATCAAAATGCCTTCTTTTAAAGTTACAAAACCAAAGAAATAGTCACTCTCAAAATCTTTTTGTCCTTTAAGTTCCCCCTTTAAAACGTCCCAAGCTAAAATTCGCCGTCTGCTCGATGCCCCACAAAGTAGCGCATAAACACACTCACCGGTTAACGAAAGTCGGAGACCTATGACAAGTTCGAAGCCTGTGCTCTTCGTTGGTGCATTCCGATAAACAAGTTCAATGCAACCTTCACGCGTGTGGTTCCTTAAAAGAGATTGGCTGTTAAGCACTACATCGGAACAATAGCGGAAAACCATACTCAGAGGATCGCCCAACAAAAAACCAACGATTCTATGGGATTCTAACTCAAATGAATTTGTCCAAGGACCCTCAGGGCGAATCAAACAGAGAAGCTCGGGCCCGTCAGTCATGCTTAAACGAAATATTTGGCTTAGACCGGGTAACCTTGAACACAAAAGAAATCGACTGTCTGGTGAAAACCTAATCATTCCAAAAAGCCCCCAAGGTACCTCTGCTAGAGTTGAAAAACCATTTTCTCGGTCAACTAAACAAACAGTGTCCGGTGAATGGGAGATTGCCACGAGCTTTCCATCTTGTGACATCGCAAAAGAAAAAATGTCTTTTTCTCTGTTGACACGATCAATCTCCCTACCATCGTTCAGATTCCACATCGTAAGACATTTTGCATCGTCGGGACAATCAGTTAACATCTCGTCGCCGCAAATAGAACAGACAGAAAAACTGCACTTACTGGTAGGAAAAAGCGGCTTCAAGTCTCCATTAAAGGAGTAAGCAGTGTTTAGAACTCCTGGCAAGATGACATCCTTGATAGGATGAAATACCACAGAACGATAAAAACCACGAAACGATTCGGTCATTCTAAATGGACCATAGGAATGATACTGTTTTGGTTTGACATAACGTTTCCATTTGAGATTACCTGAAGCAAGTGACCAAAACTGAATGCTTCCATCGCGGCATTCACACACCATATATTCTAAGCTAGGGGACACATCCAGACAAGCCACTTGTGATCCACAAACAAACCGAGCTTGAATAGCTGTTTGGGCGTTATTTTTGTTCATCAACTCCATGTAAGGTTTATCGGAATACTTGGTCTCCAGAAGCTTGCGGGATTCAGAAGATAATCTACCACTTCCCTCATTCAAAAGACATTGAAAGATAGTAAAGGGATATTTCTGTACGGTTACGCGGTGCTTCCTTAAAAGAATCAATAATGACGAAAGGGTGTCACGACACTCGTTCGATATCGTCTTCAAACCACCCTGCTTCATTACACAAACGATATCTTCCGTGGCTGCTGGCATGTTCACACAAAGCTTTGCGTACAAAAGCTCTGCGTCTGACACATATTTTCCAACCCCTTGTTCAAGGCTACAAGATTTCATGTCCTGGTCTAACTGTAACATGTGCTGAACACCATGTTCCAAGGCATACCTTGAAATGTCAGTGAAAGACTGTAAGTTGCCAATACCTTTGCTCTTTAACTCGACAAACTCGTTACAGCAAAGACTAGAAAGGATCTTATGGCCTTCCATTTCTTCTACACTGAAACAGTGCTGCCTGTAGCGTGACTTGTCTGTCAACCAGTCCTTGACTGATTTATGAAAGAAATGAATGCGGTCTTCGTGAACAGGAAGAAGTGATGACACAATGGCAATGGCTTTGCCCGCCTTTCGCATAACAACAGAGGACGACAAGTTCGTGCACAACAATTTAGGAACAAAACCCAATGGCAGTGGTTCCCTGGCAGCGGCAATTACACCCAGGAAGCACAGAAATTGCTCTTCAGTTATCTTTAGTTCCTTACACAAGTCTTGCTCAAGCCGTTGGAAATACGACTGATAAACACATGCGATGCCCGCCGGAAGGGTCTCGTCCAGTTGTTCCAAGGTGAGAAGAGTTGACCACTTGGCCCTTATAAAATCTACCAAAAACTTGGCACACAGAAAGACTCCCTCTGACTTTTGCACAAGGTCGTCTAAGACCAGCTCGTGCATTTCAACTTCTAATAAATCGCTTAGACTCCGTTCAAAGTAAAAACGAATGACCTTCAAGTTGTCTTCATCTTTTGGCTCCAGTATTAGTGGTTGCAAATCTTTGAGGCTGTCCCAAATGTTAACTTCAGGACGCGTCGTTACCAGAAATCGAAGCCAAAGAGGTAAATTCTTAAACAAGTTGGCAATCAAGTCAATAAGATCATTTCGTCCTTGGTATTCACTTTCATCTAAAGCATCTATTACCACAAGAGATGCAAAACCTGGATCTGCTACCCTGTTCAGAGGTTCTGAAAAAAGCAAATCAAACAGATCTGTCACTTCCATGTCGTTGATCGCAACACCCAGATTTCCAGAGAGCTGTTCCACAAGGGCTTTCTTGTACTCTGGAAGACAGCATGACAGGTGACAGGCTAAAGACTGCATCATCACCTTGGGATTCCTGTGGCGTGCTCTGTCATGGTGACAAAAATGGCTTCCCGCCAATCTGCCAGCTTCGTGCATTCTTTTACACATCTCAGCAGCGATGACAGATTTCCCCATCCCTGCATTTCCGCTGAGCACCAAGACACGATTTGGAGAACTTGCATCATCCAACCAGGTGCTGATTTTAGCAAAGAAAGACTCACGGGTTCCTTCTAAGTATCTCTTTGTATAATCTCTCACATCACGTTGGGTGTCAACCCTTGCAAGTTTCTTTAGGATATTGTCCTCCTGATCGGTGTTGGGTTGTGTCTCACGGATTTCACTAACAATTTGATGTATGTCTTCAATCCTAGAATTGCTTTCCTTTACAGCTTGTTGGGTTTTGTTCTGAGAAAATTGCAAGTTTTCAAGCCTGAAATTGCCTTCCTCAACAGTCTTCTGGGTTGTTAACTGCTGGATTCGTAAGTCTTTAAGGTTGGATATGTTTTCCTCGACACTCTGCCGCAAGTCATTAAGTTGAGTCTTGAGATCTCCTTCACTCTCAGCCCAGTCTCGTAAGGCATCAACATAATCCTCCTCTCCACATCGCTCTGCCTTCAGTCGATCAACCTCTCCCTTACTTAACCCAAGAGACACTAGAACGGCACTGATTTCCTGCCGCAGAGCATTGAACATCAGTTCATCGACACCAGTCGTTGTAATGTGCCCATACAACTGATTACGAAAAAACTTAATTCGAGCAAGGTTTGCCTCATGAGAAGTGTCACTTGGGTGCGGCTTGCAATTCCATCCGGTGTGGGGAGGGGTAAGTCCACAAATGTTGGTCAGAAGGAGGAACAGCAGAGTGATATCAAACGTGTTGGAGTCAGGGGCAGCTCCACCAACAGGAAAGAGCTTGTCCCATTGGTGACCATTGAGAATTCTTCTGCGTAAAAGGTTGTTAAGAATAGAATAACAGGAATTAAGATCAGCTGCCAAGTTTGCAGGAGGGTGATGAGTGTCAAACACATTTCTCAGTACAGTTGTTCCACCATCAATAATAAGTCGACTCAGCTTGGCCCCATTTGTCTTCTCCTTAGAGCTGGCCAGGGGACCAGGTGTGGCCATTGTAATCCAAACTGCTGAATTTTCACATCATATCTGCATAAAAAAAGGGAAAAAACGTACGTTAATGGGGACATTAACCCATTCACATCTGAAACGCCCTTGGACGCCCCCACATTGACAAGTAAAATCGTCTGGCATTAGACAAAGTAAAAAGTGTCATTGTCAGGGGTCAATGGGTCAATTGATTGACTTATTGGATTTCACTGAGTTAAGTAACTGATTAACAATTACCACCATTAAGTATCTTTATAAAAATTAGAGTACCTTCAGCGCATATGATTCACTGAAGTAAAAAAGCTAAGAAATCGAGGATCAAATGAGTGCCTGCATGGGCAGTTCAACAAGAATTACCTTTAGTTAAAACCGATAATCAAAGGCTCATGTGAGACAGCTCATGAATAAAGTGGATCATAATTAGCATTGGTAAAGAATAC
>NC_090890.1:28999664-29002164 GCF_036669925.1 Montipora capricornis | reverse complement strand
CCAAGATGGCTGCCAATCAAGGTTATATTCTCTCGTATTTTTCTATTATGGGACCAAAAAGGAAACCTCCTATGGCTAATGATGCTATTGATCCAACTGATTCGACTTTTGATGATCACTGGGATAAATTAGAGATCAAACTTAACAAGTGGGTTACATCATCACTCCCGGGCCTCGTTACGAACATTATGCAATCTCATGTCATTAAAATCATCGACTATATCTCATCGACTGAGTTTCAAAGATCTCTGGCTGATAGTATCAGCTTCGATGCCCCCGGTTTGGAAACTCAACTTGGCTCATCGGAAAAAAAGTTAAACGAACTAATAAATTCAAATCAAGCAAAGATAGCCCAACTGGATGAAGAGTTAACCAAACTTAAGAATAATCTAGCGCTGAAAGACAAAGCCAGGTCTTGAAGATGACAATTATAGATTATCACAAGAAGTAGACGACCTGGAGCAATACACAAGATGAACCAATGTTCGCATCTATGGCGTTGCTGAACAGCCAGAGGAGAACACTGATAATCTTGCAGTCGACATAAGTAGATCTCATCGTGTAGGCAAGAAATCTGGAGCCAAACCAAGACCTATTATTGTGCGGTTTACTAAGCATAATACTAAAGCCGCGGTTATGTCTCGCCGCTGGGTGCTCAAGGAACGTAAACGTCCATTCAACCTTCAAGAGGATTTAACCATCAATCGCCGCAAAATTCTTAAATACTTAAACAAGGATATTGAAGAAGGCATTGTCAGCAAAGTCTGGACTGTGGATGGAGTAATATGTTTTCGGCCCTCTGGTGACAGCTCAGTCATCGAACGCTGTACTTCTTTAGAGGATTGTCAGGAGATCAAAGCTAAGTATTGCGAATAGTCTGAACTTATGTTTATTTACTTGTGGTGACTGACAACTCTGTCATTGAACGCTGTCAATCTAAATTTTTTTTTCTAGCAGTAACTGAATTGCACTACACTGTTTATGGCACCGAAGAACTGATTTCTTGAGTCACTGTATATTATATAAAGTTTTTGTACTTACCGGTGAATATTAGATAATTTGAATTCGTTATTAGTTAAGTCAACTTGCTTAACACTTAACACTTAAGGTTAATTTTAAATATACTAATTATTTTATTTTATTTTTTTAAATTAAATAATTAAATTATTTGTATGTCACAGTGTGTGAAAAATCCTTGTTCTATATGTAAATTCGAGTTCATAATAACCACAAAGCTATCTTTTGCAATTTTTGTCACTTATGGACACATCTGAAATGTACCTCACTTTCTCTTTCAGAATATAATGACTTGACGCATTCTCATGATGACTGGTATTGTTCTAGCCGTCTCTCTGACACGTTTCCTTTTAATCATTTTGATAGTGATACTGATTTCTATTTTGCCTTGTTAGATCTTCAATCTTCTGTTAATTTTGACGGCTCTCTTTTGGGAACCAAATATTTTAATCCGTTCTTGGAAGACCCTGATACTTACCAACTCCTTCACAACTCTGACCTTGATCCAGACATCAATATGCTCTCATCAACTTCTAACTTACTGTCTAGATGTACTTATATGACCAGTAGACAGTTTAATAATCTGTTCTCTGACTCCTCTAACTCCAACTGCTTCTCATTATTTCACTTGAATATACGCAGCTTTAAAAAACACTCTGTTGACCTAGAGGAATACTTCTCCACCCTAAATACATCTTTCTCAGCCATAAGCCTCTCTGAAACCCCCTGGCTAGACAACACTTCTAATGACTTGTATAGTATCCCTGGTTATCATTTTATTTCTAAACCCAGACCTGTTGGACCAGGAGGTGGTGTTGGCATATTTCTTTGTGATACTTATGAATACAAGAAAAGATGTGACCTTGAATCTATGAATTGTGTCCTTGAATCTGTTTTTGTTGAAATTGTCCAACCAAAAAATGAGAAAAATGTCATCTTGGGCTGTTTATACAAACTCCCTAGAATGTTCAGACTGAAATCTTTAATGATGAAATTGAACAAGTCCTTGCTAAAATTGGCTTTGAGAATAAATTATGTTTCCTTTTTGGTGACTTTAACATCAATATCCTTAATGCTCACTCACATGTCCCTACTAATGATTTCATTGATCTCGTGTATTCCAATGGTTTCTATCCTCTTATCTCTAAACCAACAAGGATCACGTCTCATTCAGCTACTTTGATCGATAACATCTTCTCCAATGACCCTGACAATCACAAATCCTTTGGTCTGACATTTCTGATCACTTACTTATATTTCAGATCACTAATTGTTCCCTTAAACCTAAAACTAAATCTTCAGTTTATCATAAACATCTTGTAACTACTGACAACATTGAAAATTTTCGTTCCAACCTTTGTTCTATTAATTGGGATTTCTCACAATCTTCCTCTTCAAATTTATGGACTGTCTTAATCCAATCTATGAAACATGCTTTCCTGTTGAGATTATCACTGTCAAAGAAAATTCAAAAGCCAAACCT
>NC_090890.1:28954664-28987164 GCF_036669925.1 Montipora capricornis | reverse complement strand
AGATCGTTTCTTTCCCTACTCTTCTCTTTTGCGTCCAAAGCGACTGTCAAACGCACTTTAATAATCTGAGATTACTACTAGTTTATCTGAAAGAGTGAATGCTTTAAAAACAGTACCGGAAAATAGAAAAACACCTTAGCTTCTCCGCTGCAGCACACATTTGTTTGTGTAGTTTTTTTTACTTCCGACCTCTGCAAATCAGCAACGTGAAAAATTAATATTGAAATGCGTCTCAATTTCATTTGACACGAATTTGTCTTTTTGTATAGGAATATCACTTTCACTATAAACCGGGGAATTTATCGGGACCTCCTCCAGTAGTTGGTAAGGTTCTTTACGAGAATTATGATTTTGGTCAAACGTCAACATTGGTCAGTTTAACGCCGCAAAGTAACAACACCATAAACGTAATGATGAATGTCGTGTCAGTGGGATTGGTGGTACGAAATCATGTTGCCAGTTCATTTCTTGTTTGTCTTCTACAACTTTTTGAAAGATCGTAAGTTGTAGGGTGAACTGGAATGTATAATTAAGGTTAAGATTAGGTGTCACAGGGCTGGCGCAGTGGCGAGAGCACTCGCCTCCCACCAATGTAGCCCGGGTTCGATTCGCAGAGTCGGCGTCATATATGGGTTGTGTTGGTTGGTTCTCCACTCTGCTCCGAGAGGCTTTTCTCCGGGTACTCCAGCTTTTCCCTCTCCTCAAAAACCAACATTTGGATTTGTGTAAATTTGTTGATTTCAGTTTACAGTGTCCCCAATTAATGCTCAAGCCCTAGAAGACTAGACACTTAAATAAAGTTCCTTTCTTTTTCTTTCATCACAAACGACTCACAAAAGGAGTCCCTCCTGGTAGCTACTTCGTTGCTACTGAGATTGCAAAATAGATAAATGATAGTAAAGGGCTCCTCCCAGGAAGACTTACTAAGACAAAAACAAGGATGCAAAGACTACTTTGTCAATATATTTGGGTGAAGATCTCTATGCAGGCATACTATCCATATTCTCCGCCCAAAAGGGAAGGACTGTGAAGTCAACCAACCAACCACTACCAAGAATTTAGGGGGTGCATCTTCTTAAATAGGCCTTTTAGAGTTTACCTCAGTTAAGTCAAAAGTCGGTGATTTGTTTTGTCGTAAGCCGTTGTCAGATTATTCTTTCTTTCTTTCTTTTTTTTTTTTTGTTCATTTCTTTTCCAGCTCCTCATCAGCCACGCCTTGATTGGCAAATATGGTTTGCTGCACTGGGAAGTTATGAATACAATCCTTGGTTTGTACATATGGTCTTTAGGCTGCTTCAAGGGAAACGAGAAGTTCTAGATCTTTTGGCTGAAAATGCTGTGCCCCGCAAACCCCCGAGGTACAGCAGAGCCCAACTTTACAAGTACCACTACACGGAGTTTCCCAGTAATATTTCCTCGCTTTCTGATGTGCTTCACAACAACAGGTTAGTATGCGCAACCTCGCACCTCTGGATATCAAAAATGCAGTGAGAAAATTAAACCAGTGCAACGTATTTGCAAAGAACGGAAACATGAACGTTCAGGGGAGAGAAAAAAGGCTTGAAAAAGTGCGATATGTGAAAAGTTGAATAGAAATTACTCGTTCATCTCAGATAATGCGTTTTCTAGCTTTCTGATTGGTTCAGTCAATCTCGGTTATCAGCTCATATAAAGGGGGCAGTGTGGCCCAGTGGTTAAGGCGCTTGCCTTGAGATCCGGAGATCCCGGGTTCAAGACCCACTCGTTGAATTTGATCCTGGTAGTCCCTGGTTCAAATTCCCAGCTGCACATGTAAATAGCCAACTGGTTTGCCTCCGGCCAGTTGGCATTCTTAAAGTTGTTCTGTTCGATGCTCGGAGATATTAGCTACTAGCTACTCTAAAAATCCGAGGGTAAATAATGATAATTACTATACCGTATGACCTAATATGGAAACTGATTGCGGTCGGTTGTAAAATTAAGTAGAATAATCCAATAAAATTTGGCTTTAGTTTCTAAGTGTTGAAGTGTTCAGAATAGGCCATTTCCGAGTTCAAGTCTGCCTCCTCTTCAAAGCGAGTCTAAGTGCGAAGTTTTTGTTACGAAAATTAGTTTTCATTCATATGCAAAGTAGAACTAATTACCATTACAAAACCTTCGCACTTAGACTCGCTTTGAAGAGGAGGCAGACTTGAACTCGGAAATGGCCTATTGAATGAAAATGTAATAAAACCATTATTCCATTCGCGTTTGTTGGATATGAGACTGGTTATAGCCAACTCGGCTCTACACTCCTCGTTGGCTGTTTACCATCATTCTCATATCCAACAAGCGAGAATGGAATAATTAATTACTACGCATCCAGTATTGTAAAGAAATAGCCTTTGGTCGTTTCCGTTGCACACCCCTATATACCCCTGTACTCATATAATCCCATACATCTGTATACCCCTTTATTCCCTTGCATACCGCTATATAGCCTTGAATACCCACGGGAAACCTTTGACTACCTCTATATACTCTTTTATTAAAAACTGGATCATTGGATAATGCAATTTGAGAGTTTTGATTGGCTAAGCCATCATGGGTTATATGAACCATTATACCATGGTCTACAAACACGGCAAGCATATGCGTGATTTTTTGGAACTTTTTATTTTTATTGTAGTCTAGTTTTCTATATTTTGGGGGCGTTTTTAATAAAACAATTATTCCACTCGCGCTTGTTGGATATGAGATGATTATAGCCAACTCGGCGTGATATCCAACGCGCGCTCATGGAATAATTGTTAAGTACACCCTTTACAGCACAACCCGTGAAATTCAAGTTATTTGCGTTGATCCAAAGACCTACAGAGGTCAGAAACAACTTGCTTGAATCATTGGTTTTTGTTTTTTTCCAGTTCAGAACTGGAAAAAACACGTGGTCTCAGTTTTCAGTATGGTGCTCGAACTCGATTAGGATACACCGATGTATATTTATTTCATTTCTGCAAAGCAGAAAAATTGAAAAGCTATTTACAGCTGACTCAGGGAACTCCGTATACAACCTATGAACATCATATTGGTGCAGGAGTACCTCGAGGATCAGCGTTAGACACTCTTATTTTTACTCTAATATTTATGATTGATTTTTCAAACGCTTCTACTCACTTTTAGGGCAAATGTGTATCATTTTTATGGCACAATTTCGCAGTGGCTATACTCGAATACGATTTGCATCACTAAGCTGGGATAAAAATATTTCAATTCAAGCAAAACGTGCTGAAAACCCCCAACTGACAGGAGAGAACCAGTTGGAAGCTTACAAAGTGTAGTACACGCTCGACCACTTAGCGTGAAAATTGATATGACATTGGACAACAAGCCTTCAGTTCACAGACTACATTCGAGGGCAGACGCACTTGCTGTTGATGTTTTACTATTTTTGTCCATTGTCTTCTTAGACTGGTAAAGAATTGGTGGTGGCGCGAAAGGGTGAGAGAGTATTTACCAATCCTCGCTGTTAATGAACCTTCCTTGATCAACTGGTTAAGTCAATATGGATTAGCTAAGGTTCGTTCATACACTTTTGTACAAGATTTTTGCCGAAGTTAAACCTTTTTATTTTATTTATTTGTTCTCTTTATTCCATGTGAATGTTTTTCTGGCTTCACTTTTGTAATTGGGTGTTGGTCTTACCTCTCCTCTCTTGTAGGACAATCCTTGGCCGGAGCGGCCATCAGGGAGAACTTACCGAGCAATCAAATATCTGCGATCAATTGTTCGAACACTGGACGCAGTCCGATTCATGTGGACGCTGTTTGCTTGTGGAGTGTTGATGAGATTGTTCGAATCCCAAAAGCAAAGATGATGAATTATTCCGAATCAATGACTGAGAAGTATTCTGAAGAAACGCAACTTCTGGTCCGAAATAGAGGATGAACGAAGACTTGTCAAGGACTTCTTTCAGGAATCTATTCTTGCACCTGGCGTAGGGGCCATTTTCGACTGCTGTTAGGGATCTTTAGATCGGGGGACAAGAAGGACTACGAGAACAAGTTTGCGGTCTGAGCATGCGCACTTCGAAAAATGTCGGTCTCCAAACCTTGTGCGCATGCTCAGTACGGAAAACTCGCACTGGTAGTCGTCCTCGTCCTGCGATCCAAAGGTCCCTAATATTCTCTTCAAAGTCAGGCGGGTCGTCCGCGTCAGTCAAAGAAACGAGAAAAACAGCTTGTTGAATTGCGCGAACGACTGGAAAGTTTCATGACAGCAACGCCAACGAAATCTTAATTCAAAGTATTTTATTTGGCGACTCTTATGAAAGAGGTCTATACTCTTCCAAGAAAAGGTATAAGACACCTTACTCTCCCAAGTAAAGATTAAAAATCCGACGGTAAATAAAGATATATGATGATGATGATATGATGATGATATCGAGATTTGGCGATCTTACGACAAACGGCAAGCCACGGTTTGCGGTTAGCGGTTTCACTTTAGCCGTCTGCTCATATTTGGGACTGAAGATTCGCCCGGGTTAAATAGCCGGCTGCCATCTTTCTTCAAAATTACGTTTCTATGACAAAAAATTCGATAGTTAATAAGCAAAATAGTTTTAAAAGTAGTATTTCCTTTCAAATGTGGGATTGTGATGTTTTAGGGTGCAAAAAAACCTTGCGGTAAATCACTTACCTCTAGAACGTGGTCTAGCCGTTCAAACGTAAACCTGACGCCAACGCACTGGTCACGTGACTTCCTGACGTTCGCGATTCGCGGGAAATGCCGAAAAACCCCGATCTTAAGGTCTCTATTTTACATGAAAAGCCCGACAGACGGTCGATGGGTTGCCTTATTTTCTTAACCATGGTGCTCCGCGGGCGCGCGGAGCTTCGCTAAAAACAAATTCAGAGTGAAAATGTTGGTTTTTGAGACTTTTGGAGAATGACTGGAGGAAACATTTCTTGGAGCAGAATGGAGGACCAAGGTCATTAATGCAAAGAGCTACAAGATGTTTGGTATAGGCGTCGAGTGCTTTGCCACTTACGGACTGACCAAAGACATGCTTCCCGCCTGCTTCTAATTTTGCGACAACAAAAGTATTTCACGACATAAATCACTTTAGAAATTAAAATGACCTATTTAGAATATTTAAAACGGGTGAAGTGTTAACAATCATCTACGAAATCGTTTTCATCAAATCCGCAGAGCGGCTCTGTTTGGACTAACCTCTTACTTATGGGCTCCTGTCTCTTATATGTACGTACAATCTTATTCCCTTTTTTCATCAATCCCATAATACAGTTCATTTTGGGGGATGGGGGGTATTTGCACGGAAACAATGGATACTCAGTTCACTAACAGTCCCAAGAGTAAATAGCTTGTAAACATCCCCCAAAACGTATCGCATAATAGACCTATTGCATAAATGGCGGCCAAAAATGTATCCTTTTGTTTATGTGCTAATTAGACTCACTAGCCTCGCTCTCGAACGACATTTCTATTGTATTTTGTCCATGCGAACGAGGCTAGGGAGTCTAATTAGCACAAACAAAAGAATACGTTTTTGGCGGCCATTTATGCAATCGGTCTATGGGATGTTGAAAATAGTAAATTGCCTTATCTCTTGATGCGATAATGGCGTACGAGAACGTCGAAACATCATCGGTATCATGGGCGTAGCCAGGATTTTTCAAAGGGGGGGGGTCACACTGTCAAACAGAGGGTACTCGCGTTTTCGCAACCTGAATATTGTAGGTTGTGTGCACAAAAAAAGGCTTACAAAGGGGGGGGGGTCACGGGAACCCCAGGACCCCCCCCCCCCTAGCTACGCCCTTGATCGGTATCAAACATTTTTGAGCTCTTAGTTTCTTAAAATAATTTTTAGTCACATTTTATCGCAGTTTTTTTTTTTTACCATGGAATGAGTGTATAATTACTGTACGGCAAGGCATTTTTGAAAAGAAGACTTCGTTTTCAAGTTCAATGTCTTTTCCAAACGTTAAAACGTCTCAGAGAATCCCTGCGTCGATCAGAGACTCCTCGTTCCCCGTTCCTATCCCTCGATTTTCTTCATTCTCTATTTTAGAAATAACAATGTAGGCTGCACATGCTAAGACTTTGATCGACAGTTCAATTAGAGATCGAAGGCATGATATTTGTGAAGTGACGTTAAGTACATGTATTAGTCACTCCCCCCGTGGATTTTCACAACTAATTTACAATCCTGTTTGGGGGACTGTGGCCAGACTTCTTGTTACACAGTTTACTATTGCTCAGGGAAGTGAAAGATGCCACCCATATAAAGCAACAGACCAGAACGCCGTGCTATGCTCTTTCCGTATAGTGTGTGGGATCTTTAACGTCCCACAGAGTTTATGAGTTTAAGAACAAGGGTTGTTAGACGGGGCCTACGGTTTATAGACCTTATCAGAAACTGAAAGACTTGAACGTCTAACCATTTGTGGATGTAATTACAAAGGCAGTCCTTTCTCCTCAGATATTTAAAGACCCTGAGTGTTGCTCCGATGCTCAGCCAACTGGTCGGCGGGTCACGGTTACACGTTCCAGTCTTTATTCTTGATTTAAACACGAGCTATAGAGTGTTTATAAACCACGGTTTTTTAACACCAATAGTTTCCAACGACGGAGACGCGACATTTCTTTATATACCTTTATTATTATAATTACAATTACATAGGCAATAGACCTTATTCACGATGGCCGCCATGTTGGATTTGGTATTATCATGCAAATTAGCTACTCACATCTGAGGGGGCAAACAACACAAGTTCGAGAGGTTGTAACGAACATCTTAGCCACACAGATGATTAGTTTCACGTTCATTGAATGTTTATCACCTAAGTAGTAAAATAGAATGATTACACAAGTTATTTCGATGTTTTTTTAGTGAAAAATAAGCAGATAACGAAGTAGAAAGTCAAAATGTCAAAGGCAATCAAAAGATATACTTAATTCTGAATGCTAAAATGTACTTTTGGCAATGTTAATTCATATTTCGACGAGCCGATTTTCCGCTAGTTGCCTTTTTTCCAATGTTTGCCCCCCGGCATAACAGATGGCTAATTTGTATGACAATTTGAAAACCAACATGGCGGCTATCGTGAATAAGGCCTATTATCATCAACTAAACTGATCAATTAAGATTGAAAAACAAATTAATGTCATCCTCTACCCGCACATAGCAGAGCAAATCGAGGCTGGCAAGGGAATGCATAAAAGGAAAGGTACTTTATTCAAGAGTCTAGTCGTTCTAGCGCTGGAGCACTAAATGGGGACACTGTCAATTGAAATTAACAATTAACGCAAATCAAGTCAAATGTTAGACTTTCTCAAGGTCCTTTAAATTTTTTTCCCGCTAAGTGACGGCTGGTTGGGTCAATTTGAAGGACGTTTCCCATCTGTTTGGTGCCAAAATCACCGGTGGAATTTTCCACCGGTGACGTCAGCAATTCTAAGAATGATTCAAATGGTGAGAAGGTTTAGGAAGGGTTTCAAGAGTGCGACTTTGAGCAAGTCTAGTCAAATGTTGGTTTTTGAGGAGAGGGTAAAGCCGGAGTAACCGGAAAAAAACCTCTCAGAGAAGAGTAGAGAACCAACAAACTCAACCCACATAAGAAGCCGAGTCTGGAAATTGAACCCGGGCGAACGTTCTCACCACTGCGCCATCCGTGCACCCCTAACTTTCACTAGGACTAATATAGGAAAACGCAGCAGAAATGGCAAAGAAAACTTTACGATGTTATACTACCAATTTCAAACCAAGACTCAAAGATTCACTCAATGAATCCTTGTCAGTTTTCTTAATTTATCAATATGAGCATCATCGAATTTCAGAATATGTAGTATGGAAGGGGGGTGCGGCCCCAGTGGTTAGCGCGCCCCGGATCCGGAGATCTCGAGTTCACTGAGATCCGTTCGACCACTCGTTGAATTTGATTCTGGTAGTCCCTGGTTCAATTTCTCTATTCCACTAGTAAATCCGGCCAGTTGGGATTCTTAAAAGTTATTCTTAACAGAAATTAGGGAATAATGTCACGCGCGTTTTGTCCAAAAGTAAATAATTTGATTTTGGACACAACGCAAGTGAAATTATTCCCTAATTTCACGAGTATACCATTTGATCTGCTATTAATATCATGGGTGAAAAATTACGTTCACAAGACGCCATTTTGGCAGTGTAAGAAATGTTGCCACGGCAACATCGTAATTTCACGTGTGAAATTACAAATTAATGCTGAAATTTCGCGCCAAAATTAAGGAGTAATTTGTCACCCATGTTATTAATAGTTGAAATTATCAGCCTCTGAAAACACTGTATCAGCTGCCTCAGCAAGAAAACCTGAACTAAACATAACAATTACAGAAACAATCGCAATATTAAACCTACTAGAGATATATTTTGCTACGGACGGTTGGCAAGAAAAATTACCAAAGGAAATTCTCAATTGTACATTTTTAAAAAATCTAAGGTACTCCCATCACGATTGATTAAACTTAACGATATCTCGCTCATATCTCAGTACTTATTCACCTCCTTACCGTTTGACAGTCGTGCTCAGCTATTAAAACCCACTATAACTGCCTAAATTAGTCTAGTTACCCTTGGTAACACTTTTATCCGTTTATTGAACGTGAAATGGCATTAGAATTAACACAATGGATGCCTCTAGAACTGAATCCCCTTATTGCAACCTTAAAAAAAACGACTGAATCGAGTAAACAAGTGTAACTTCACTTACATCCGATTACACCTACCACTTAAAGGGAAACTGTCACTGTCACGTGAAGCGCATGCGCTAGCGTCTTGTGAAAACTTGAAAAGTGTTAAATTAACTTTTTTCAAGTTGAATCGACAAATTCAAAATGGTGTCCACTGGAGAGGGCCAAATATACGTGACCCACGCGTGAATCCATAATGGCGGCTAGAATTTTCCGAGGGCTCAAGAGCAAACAAACTCGAGCATGCGCAGCTCATGACAGTGCCCCTTTAAGGCTGGTGCCTACTATTGTTATTGCGCATACGTTCTGCGCATCTCCAGATACTCGGATTTCCTATCGGCGCATTCTCGACCCCAGAGCTCTTCTCTTGACTGAGGGAGAGAAGAGCTCCGGGGAACCCTGAAACAAAGTGTCTTGTCATTTGTTTTTGTGAAGAACGATCAAGTGTCTCTAATTGGTGCATTCATGTAAGCACGAGGAGTGAGCAGGCACCGTAAGGTTCAAATAGCCAATTTTTTGGCTGTAAGAACCCTACGGCGCATGTTCTCCCACATAGAGTTTCCCAGGGCCTTGGGTCGATTGGAGGCTCTGGTGACGAGAATGCTATCGGCGGTGCTTAATAATACAGGGATATTTTTGCGCGGTTTAAAACTATGCGGAGAACGAAGAACTTCGCAAGTGCTCAGTTTGGTATCCAAAAAGAAAATTGGGGGTAACCACGCATTTTTCCGATAATTAAGCTTCAATTTGTAAAAAAAACGCCAAACATTACTTTGTATTTTGAAGCTTTTTACAAATATTGTTGATTAGTTATCTTTAAAAAATGCGTGGTTACCCCCAATTTTCTTTTTGGACTTCAATAACACTTGTAAAGATCTGCTTTTCCCACATATTCCCCATAGACCGCGCAAAATATATTGAATTGAATTAGGCACCGTCCTTAATCACATTTTAAAATTGTAAACTTTCCAGCGGTAAACGTGATACATGAAAACATAGCAAAGTATTTCTTGTGCGAAAATGTGAAAAATACATTTTAAGATGTACCGGTTAAAAAAGAATAAAACATCTATGCACAGCTATAATTGTATCTTTTTCCGTCGCCAATTGACGGCGAAGTAAATGGTAAAAACACTGTAATTTACTAAATTCAATCAACATAGTGTATGCTGTTGCACTAGTCGTCTGCTAAAAAGTTGCTCGGTTACTCAATAGGTCATGGCAACCAAGTTAATTTAAGGAAATGCATTCTCATCTACTACAAATCAAGAAAACTATACAGGTTTGCCAATCTGACACAGAGTTCAGTGTCGTTTTAGAGAGTTCACCCTTGCGGGGGTTCATTGGTAAGCCCTCGTTTTTTCTTCCGCGTGAAACTCACTCCTGAAGCTCCAACCTGCGGATAAACATACAAATCAATCAACCCTTTCTTGTCTTTCAACTTTTCACTCAAGGAAGGTAAACTGGTCAAATGTTTAGTAGACTTTCGATTGGAATAGAAAACTTAAGCTTAATATATGTAGTGCAAAAATTACCGCTTATTGCATCTTTTAACAAACGCAATCGAGAAATTTAGCATCGCGTTTTCCGCAAACGGGAAAATGTCAAGCTGCAAATTGCATTTTCCTACAAATATCGAGACTAGTTGGAATCACAGAATTTTCATGTTTTTCTTTGAGCTACGGATGGAAACCGGAATTGAAACGCCTCTTAATCTAATCGTCTCTAATAGAGAAAAGATACTTAGAATCGATTGGTAATGTAAAAGTGGTAGTGCCAAGAGAAATTAACTAGGAGAACTTCTCACTTCCGGTTGTCGCTCGTGACTCAAAGACGACTCGTGCTTTCTTGTGCTTAAGGTAATTCCCTTGAAATTGTTAGATACTATCAAACTTTTTTGGAAACTTGGCATGATTAACATTCATGATATGAACATAAAGAAAAATGGAATAAAAAAATGGGGTCACCATGCTTGTTTACGCGTCAGCAGGCTCTTAGGGCCTCTTTACACGAGCCCGGGTTGCTTTTTACCCCGGGTTGAATCACCGCGGCGGGTAACTCTTTTGCAGTCAAATGTTTATAAGCGTTTACATGAAAACAGTAGTCAAACCGGGTCAGCCCCCCTTGCCGGGTAACCCTTCTCAAGACTCGGGTTGACCCGGCTAGAAGGGTTGAAATTTCTTCAATTTCTTCATGAAGACACCGGCGTATCTGACCCGGGATTGTTTGAACATCACTTTTTTCGCGGTTCAGCGTTCTCGCCCATGCGCAGCCTGTACCAAAACGGCCGATAACGTTAACACAAATTGATGATTGTGATGGTTGGATTATTCGTCCGCCATTTTCCTCACTGACAAGTAGTCACCAGCCCTTTCAACCCAGCGAAAAGGGAACTGACCCGGGTCAGCCGGGAATGACCCAACCCTCACCCAGCCCGGGCTCATGTAAACGCAATATTCGACGCTGAACTGACCCGGGTCGGTGTCCAACCCGGGCTCGTGTTAAGAGGCCCTTAAAATGGGATTTTTTTACTGGTTTCACGTTAAAAATTCGAATCACCTTAATACTGAATTAAGTCTTGGTTACTTGAAAGACACGAAATTTTATTTTGAAAATAAAGCTCCTTTTATTCACATAAGCAGCATAGCTTCATTTACGCCGTTTTTGATTGCCTTGTTGTGGGAATAGTGCACTCTTTGGGACAGTTCCGTAGTTAGCTTGAAGTCGTCGCCTTGGCCAAAATACACCCACTACGGAACTGTTTTCCAAAACAATTCATCTTCTACTATCAAACTTTTTTTCTTCTTCAAGTATGTTTTTTATTAGACTGTTCTTAGCAAATACCTGAAAAAAAAATTGGGGGTCACCGTGCTCATTTGAGAGAAAAGGAGCATTTATTTCGCTATCGGGCTTAGTTTGAGGGAAATCTCTAACGTTTTGTACGCGCACGTGCTCATGTGCGCTCGCTGACATTAAAATCGAGCGCAGTTGGGATGCGCAATGCAATATTAAGGAATTACCTTAAGCTACCTATGGTGTTCAACAAGAGGTACGACCCTACCCAAAAACTTGCATAAGCATTGTTTTTATTTTCTGTTGGGACTTACAATGGTCCCAAGAGAAACTGGAAACAATGCTTATGCAAAATTTTGGAGGGACAAACAAAGAGTATTATGGTATTTTTGATACTGGCTAATGGTGCGAGAATAAGTCCACAAGCAAACCAGTCATGTAAGCCCATACCAACGTATATGGGAATCAAAAACACACTTCGAAGCTTTCACAATAAATAATGGTTTGTACTCTATATGAGGGCAAGCATGAAGTATATACAGAACAATTTGAGTACCGACGATTGGCTTTTAAACGAGACATTGCAAACTAACCTTTCTGTCTCCGTAATGAGTGTCTCCTCTCTCGGGTGTTTTACCTTGATAATTTCCAAGTTGAGCTGCGCCCTTGAACAAATGGCAATGAGACCCAATCTAGGACTAGTTGCTAAAGGACAAGGCCCATAGGAAACGTTCGATTCGACATCCATTACACCGAGTAGATCTCCAGACCTTACGTTGAACAGCTCAAGGCGTCCGCCAATTGGCTGAACGGATTTCACAAAAATACACTCCTCGTCACCGACGAATTCACAATCGCAAGTGGTGAAATCACCAAATTGGAGGCGCACATTACCTGAACATGCATCGAGAATGTAGGTGTTGGGCATGACAAAAACAGCAATAAATTGACCCTTGGGGGAAAATGATCCCTTCAAACGTGACAAACGGGCACCCTGGAGTGCACGCCACAGTGGTTCGGTTTTACCCAATTGCCTCATTTCAATGAACTCTTCATCCATTCCAGGCGAGGCAAACAGCTGGAGGTCCCCGTAGCAAGCAATCAACCTACCAGGAGGAAATATAAATGTTACCACATTATCTCCACCAACAGTATTCAAAATGATCCCTTGTCGCGTTTTATGTGTTATGCATGCCACCTGATCATCTGAAATAGGAAAGATAGTATCTGCCGCAAACCTCCATCGTCGCGTGCAGACTGACAAATCCAAGTTCCAAACTTCAAGTGTGGTATTAGTTGAAATAAAAATGCATTCTTTTAAAGTTACAAAATCATAGACATTGTCACTCTCAAAATCTTTCTGTCCTTTAAGTTCCCCATTTAAAACGTCCCAAGCTAAAATTCGCCATCTGCTCCGTCCAACCCAAAATAGCGCATAAACACTCTCACCGGTTAACGAAAGTCGGAGACATCTGACAAGTCCGAAGTCTGTGCTCTTCGTTGGTGCATTCCGATAAACTAGTTCAATGTAACCTTCACGCATGTGGTTCCTTAAAAGAGATTTGCTGTTAAGCACTACATCGTAATAAAAGCCCGGAACTATACTCGGAGGATCGCCCAACAAAAAGCCACCGATTCTATGGGGTTCTAACTCAAATGAATTTCTCCAAGGACCCTCAGGGCGAATCAAACAGAGTAGCTCGGGCCCGTCAGTCATGCTTAAACGAAATATTTGGCGGAGCGAAAAGAACCCACTTGAACACAAAAGAAATCGACTGTCTGGTGAAAAACTAATCATTCCAAAACCGCGCATTAAAGGTACCTCTGCTAGAGTCGAAAAACCATTTTCCCGCTCAACTAAACAAATAGAGCCCGGTGAATGGGACATTGCCACGAGCTTTCCATCTTGGGACATTGCAAAAGAAAAAATGTCTTTTTCTCTGTAGACACGATCAATCTCCCTACCATCGTTTAGATTCCACATCATAAGACATTTTGCATCGTCGGGACAATCAGTTAACATCTCGTCGCCGCAAATAGAACAGACAGAAAAACTGCACTTACTGGTAGGAAAAAGCGGCTTCAAGTCTCCATTAAAGGAGTAAGCAGTGTTTAGCACTCCTGGCAAAATGACATCCTTGATAGGATGAAATACAACAGAACGATAAAAACCAACCAATTCACGCGAAGTTACAATGATTCTAAATGGACCAACCACGTAATCATGATACTGTTTTGGTTTGACATAGCGTTTCCATTTGAGGTTACCTGAAGCAAGTGACCAAAACTGAATGCTTCCATCGCGACATTCACACACCATGTACTCTAAGCTAGGGGACACATCCAAACAAGCCACTTGTGATCCACAACCAAACCGAGCTTGAATACCTCTTTGGGCGTGATTTTTCTTTAACAACTCCATGTGAGGTTTATCGGAATACTTGGTCTCCAGAAGCTGAAACGAGTCAGAAGATAACTTACTACTTCCCTCATTTAACGAACACTGAAAAATAGTAAAGGGATATTCCTGCAAGGTTACGCGGTGCTTCTTTAAAAGAAACAATAAAGAAGAAAGGGTGTCACAACACTCGGCAGATATCGTCTTCAAACCACCCTGCTTCATTACACCAACGATATCTTCCGTGGCTCCTGGCAGGTTCACACAAAGCTTTGCGTACAAAAGCTCTAGGTCTGACACATATTTTCCGGCCCTTTGTTCAAGGCTACAAGATTTCATGTCCTGGTCTAACTGTAACATGTGCTGAACACCATGTTCCAAGGCATACCTTGAAGTGTCAGTGAAGGATTGTAAGTTACCAATACAACTGCTCTTTAACTCGTCAAACTCGTTAGAACAAAGAGTAGAAAGGATCTTATGGCCTTCCATTTCCTCCACACTGAAACAGTGCTGCCCGTAGCGTGACTTGTCTGTCAACCAGTCCTTGACTGATTTATGAAAGACATGAATGCGGTCTTCGTGAACAGGAAGAAGTGATGACACAATGGCAATGGCTTTGCTCGCCTTTCGCACAACAATCGAGGACGACATGTTCGTGCACAACAATTTAGGAACAAAACCCAATGGCAGTGGTTCCCTGGCAGCTGCAATCGCACCCAGGAAACACAGAAATTGCTCTTCAGTTATGTTTACTTCCTTACACATAGCTTGTTCGAGCCGTTGGAAATATGACTGGTAAACACACGCAATGCCCGCCGGAAGGGTCTTGTCCAGTTGTTCCAAGGTGAGAAGAGTTGAACACTTGGCCCTTATAAAATCTACCAAAAACTTGGCACACAGGAAGACTCCCTCTGACTTCTGCACGAGATAATCTAAGACCACCTCCCGCCTTTCAAATTCCAGTAAATCGCTTAGACTATGTTCAAAGTAAAAACGAATGACCTTCAAGTTCTCTTCATCTTTTGGCTCGAGTAGCAGTGGTTGCAAATCTTTGAGGCTGTTCCAAATGTTAACTTCGGGTCGCGTTGTCACCAAAAATCGAAGCCAAAGTGGTAAACTCTTAAACAAGTTGGCAATCACGTCAAGAAGATCATTTCGTCCTTGGTATTCACTTTCGTCTACAGCATCTATTACCACAAGAGATGTACGACCTGGATCTGCTACTTTGTTCAGAGGTTCTGAAAAAAGCAAATCAAACAGATCGCTCACTTCCATGTCGTTGATCTCTACACCCAGATTTCCAGATAACTGTTCCACAAGGGCTCTCTTGTACTCTGGAAGATAGCATGACAGGTGACAGGCTAAAGACTGCATCATCACCTTGGGGTTCCTGTGGCGTGCTCTGTCATGGTGACAAAAATGGCTTCCCGCCAATCTGCCAGCTTCGTGCATTCTTTTACACATCTCAGCAGCGATGACAGATTTCCCCATCCCTGCATTTCCGCTGAGCACCAAGACACGATTTGGAGAACTTGCATCATCCAACCAGGTGCTGATTTTAGCAAACAAAGACTCACGGGTTCCTTCTAAGTATCTCTTTGTATAATCTCTAACATCACGTTGGGTGTCGACCTTTGCAAGTTTCTTAAGGATATTGTCCTCCTGATTGGTGTTGTGTTTTGCGTGACAAGTTTCCGTAACAACTTGATGTATGTCGTGAAACCTGGAACTGCTGTCCTTGACACCTTCTTGGGTTGTGTTCTGAGAAATTTGCAAGTTTTCAAGTCTGGAATAGACTTTCTCAACAGTCTCTTGGGTTGTTGACTGCTGGATTCTTAAGTCTTTAAGGATGGATTTGTTTTCCTTGACACTCTCTTGGACTGTGTTCTGAAGTTGACGCACCTCATTAAGTTGAGTCTTGAGATCCGCTTCACTCTCTGCCCAGTCTCGTAATGCGTTAAGATAATCCTCCTCTCCACATCGCTCTGCCTTCAATCGATCAATCTCTGCCTGACTTAACCCAAGAGACACTAGAACAGCACTGATTTCCTGCCACAGAGCATTGAACATCAGTTCATCGACACCAGTGGTTGTGATGTGCCCATACAACTGATTACGAAAAAACTTAATTCGAGCAAGGTTTGCCTCACGAGAAGTGTCACTTGGGGGCGGCTTGCAATGCCATCCAGTGTGGGGAGGGGTAAGTCCACAAATGTTGGTCAGAAGGAGGAACAGCAGAGTGATATCAAACGTGTTGGAGTCAGGGGAAGCTCCACCAACAGGAAAGAGCTTGTCCCACTGGTGGCCATTGAGAATTCGTCTGCGTGAAAGGTTGGTAAGGATAGAATAACAGGCATTAAGATCAGCTGCTAAGTTTGCAGGAGGGTGATGAGTGTCAAAAACATTTCTCAGTACAGTTGTTCCACCATCAATAATAAGTCGACTCAGCTTGGCCCCATTTGTCTTCTCCTTAGAGCTGGCCAGGGGACCTGGTGTGGCCATGGTAATCCAAACTACCGATTTTTCACATCATATCTGCACAGAAAAGGAAAGAAAACATATGAAGTTTTTGACTGAGTGTAACCCATTCACACCTCAAACGCCCTAGGACGCCTCCCACTGACGAGTAAAATCGTCTGGCGTCAGACAGAGTAAAAAGTGTCATTCTCAGGGGTCAATGGGTTATTGATTCACTTATTGGATTCAATTGAGTGTTCCTAAGTGACTTATTAAATTACTGATTAACAATTACCACCATTGATTGTCTTTATAACCTTCAGTGCATATGATTCACTGAAGCAAATTCTGCTGATGTGCAATTGAAACCACGTTCTAGTGTGAAAATGGTAGTTCGCTTTCCTGACCTTTCAGAAAGTGATTTTAAAGGCCCATTTTCACCCTAAACGCTCAAAGCAGTTTTGAACACTTTCAACAAACTGTACAATAGAGCGTTTTCACATGACGTTACGGCTGCCATGTTGGTGTTCCAAAACAAAGGAATGGCGGCCATGATGGTGTACCAAACTAATCCTCCGGGAATTGATCTCTATTTTTATGCAAATACTTTCTTTTGTTTCAGTAATCCAATATGGCTACTGGTCACATGAATGAAAATGCTCTATTTGGAAGGATTGAATCTATCAAACTTTTTCACTTAATGGTAATGTTATGATGCCATATGAAACACCAGTGGATGCTTAACAACACGAACTTGTTAATGTGACGTAACGGGTTACCATGGCAACAAAAATCCATCTAAAAACAGTCTATGTTTTGCCCTTAAACGCATATATCTCAAAAATGAACTTGGTGACCCCCATCTTTTATTGCTGGAGAGTGACCAGCACGCTAGGATAAACCTTTCTGCAAAGTTAAAAAAATTATCTTGGACAGATTCATGGCCACCTTCAAAATTAAAAAATATTACGGTGCCTCTAATCCGCCACAGAAAATTTTTTTTTAACTTTGCAGAGAATTTTGTCTTAGCCTGCTAATAACATTTTCAACTTTTATTACACGGTATGTTGAGCCAAAGTTCACTTTAGTCACATACCGTATTAGAGACATACAATATCACTGTTAAACCTTACTGCGCAAAAGGAACTGAGCAACAACAAAACAAAACAATAAGCCTACCCCTACCATGCACAACAAAACACTGTTTCATGATACGGTTTAACGATTTGCAGAGTCCCTAGCAAACGGAGTTCCTATCTAAGCCTGGGTTTCTTTGTCCTAATTTGGTAAATCATGTCACAGCAGTTATCGGTCACACATGCCCCTCAATGACTTTTCTTCACTTTTCAAAACTAAATTTTGGGTGGATGTCAATCATATGTTTCCATGACAATAGTCCTGTTCACTTGGCGACAGTCTAATTCATCATCGAAACATTTGATTGACGTCCCCCACAATTATGTTCACTTTAATATTCATAGGTATAATAGAAACTAGGATAAAAAACGAGTTTGCAAATTTGGATTTTAATCCTGCTATTCCTACAGTAATTACTTTTTTGAATATGTGCCAGTTTAGCGCTGTGTGCCAGGGGACCAAGCATATACGAGACAAATTGTAAACACAGATGAAGTTATAATTTCGCCATGTGCGAACTCTACGTACAACGTTCATATCCCGGATGAGGGACCGAGAGGGGTCTCGGGGCTAGTTCCCAACATCTCCCCTCTTATATATAAAAAAAAAAGTATACAACAACAACATAACAAAAATACACCAATGAGCGCTGTAAGAGGCGCAAGAGAATGAATAATTGGTAGTCCATGTAGACCACTAGGTCAGTTCATAGTCTCTTAATCTCAAAGGAAGTTTGATGATCCTCGTTCTTGTTCTTGTGTTCCCAAGAGGGGGTGCCGGAGGGTGGTCTTGGCTAGGTAGAGTTGCAAGCTTCTCAGGCCCATTGCTTGGGATTATCTCTGGTCTGGTGAGGTGTGGTGGTAGAGTCTGCGCAGGAGATTGATTGTTGGCAACAGTTTCTTCTGCTTGTGGTTCTATGGAGAGGGTACCGTTGTCCGGTGGGGGTGCCTGTAACCGTGCCGGAGGGTTGGTCTGTTTTGGTGGAGGAGACTGTTCCATTGTTGGCGTGATATGAACCCGGTTTCGACGGATGTTGCTGGTTGGTGTCTGAATAGTGTATGATCTAGGTGTGTCCTGGGAGATGATAGTCCCTCGTATCCATGGATGACTCCTCTGTGTAGGTGGAGGTTTTGCATATACACTGGAACCGACAGCAAGCTCGGGATGTACTTTGGTCGGTTTGGTGTCGTAGTAGCGTTTGCTCGCGGCTCGCTTCAAGGTGAGCTCTTGAGTGACGACATCTGGGTTGATTGGTGAGGGCTTTATGAGGTGGTTGGGTGTTGGCAGGGTTGTCCTGGTACGTCGACAGAGCATGCGCTGTGCAGGTGAATATGTATGTCCCTGAGGTGGTGTGTTTCGGTAATTGAGCAGCGCAGTCTGGAAGTCAGCGGATTTCTTCAGTGTTGCTTTGGCCACTTTGACTGCAGCTTCAGCTCTGCCATTGCCTTGAGGGTGATAGGGTGAGGAGGTTGTGTGTTTGAATCCGTACTGTGTGGCAAAGTTCTCATATTCCTTGCTTGCAAATTGTGAGCCATTGTCAGTATGGCAGATTTGTGGTATGCCAAATCGCGCAAAGTGGGCCTTGGTCTTGTTTATGACTGTGGCGGAGAGGGTGTCCTGGAGTTCATCGACCTCGATCCAGTCCGAAAAATGGCAGACAGTAACTAGGTAGTCCTTTTGCTCATGGGTAAAGATATCTTGGCTCACAATTTGCCATGTCTGCGTTGGAATTGGTAATGACTTCATGGGTTCTTTGGTGAGAGTTCTACTGTATTGGGCACAAACACTGCAGCTGTCACACATGTCTGAAATGGCTTTCCGCATGCCCGGCCAGAATAGAACCTCTCGTGCCATGCGAACGTTGGACTCTGCTCCAAAGTGGTTTGCATGTATTTTCCTAAGCATTGTAGAGTGCATGGACTGAGGAACCAGGACTTGCTGACCTTTGTAAACGATGCCGTTGAGAGTGCTTAGTTCCTCTCTGAAGGGCCAGAATGGGCGGAGGTTGGGGGCCAGGTGTTGTTTGTCGTCCGGCCAACCAGAGGTGATGGTTTGTTGTAGATCAGTCAGGGTTTGATCCTTTTTGGTTTCTGATTTGAGGAGTTCTTCTGTGACATCGGTGAGTCGGGGGTTGTGGTCATTGTCAGAGTGCTCAAGTTCAACGCGGAACACTTCAAACCCTGTCACTTTTGCCTGCACTGGGGTGGGTAGAGCAGCGCGAGATAGTGTGTCTGCTATATGAAGGCTTGTACCTTTCTTGTATTGTAGGCTGAACTGGTATCTCTGAAGTCTCATTAGCATTCGCTGAAGACGTGCGGGTGACTTGTGAAGTGGTTTCTTGTAGATGGTTTCGAGGGGTTGGTGGTCTGTGTGCACTGTGATGTCTGATTTACCGAACAGCCAATGATCAAATTTTCCAAATGTGTTGCAGATGGCGAGGCATTCTTTTTCAATTTGTGAATAGCGCTGTTCGGTGCTGCTCAGGCTGTTTGAGGTAAAGGCGACTGGTTGAAGTTTACCTTCGGCGTTCGGTTGGAGGAGAGCTCCCCCCAAGCCTTCTTCGCTGGCGTCCACTTGGAGTACCACAGGTTTCCCTAAATCATAGTATTGGAGAATTGGTGCAGCAGCGATCAATTGCTTTGCGTCGTTGAAAGCTCTTTCTTGAATCTCCGTCCACGAGAATGGGAGGTCTTTCTGGGTTAGGGCAGTGAGGGGTCTAATGATGGTACTGAGATTTGAGCAGTATGGCGATAGGTAGTTGGCCATTCCGAGGAATCGTAGGAGGGCGGCTTTGTTTCTTGGCGTGGGCATCGCAGTTATAGCAGTGACTTTGTCAGGGTCGGCTTTCATCCCAGTGGCTGTGATGATGTTACCCATAAACTTCACCTCTGTTAACTTGAACTGCAGTTTAGTGGGGTTTAGTTTAATGTTCTTTTGGAGGCAACGTTCCATTAGGGCTACAAACCGGCGATCATGATCTTTCTCAGCTTCAGTGAAATCTGTTCCTTCTCCAAAGACCAATATGTCGTCAGCTATACAAATTATGCCCTCTAGACCCTCTAGAGCAGAAATAAGTCGCATCTGAAATTCTTCAGGGGCACTTGAGATCCCGAAAGGAAGGCGTCGCCAGCGGTAGCGGCCATAAGAGGTGTGCATTGTGGTCATGTGCGAGGACTCTTCATCCAGGGGTATGTGGAGGAAGCCATCGCGTACATCAACAAGAGAAAAGCATTTGGCATGAGCTAGTCTATGAAGCTGCTCGTTGAGGGTTGGCATTTGGTAAACGGGACGGAGGATGGCCTTGTTAATGGTCTGACTGGGGTCGATACAAATTCGGACCTTTCTGGGGGTTTCTCTGATGACTTCGTTTGAACACCATGGAGTCGGTTCCACAACCTTAGTTATGATGCCAGCTTTCTCGTATTTGTCTAGAGCACTCTTTTCCGCAGCCCGTTTTGCCACCGGGATTCGGTGGATGGGCATTTGAACTGGCGTTACATCTTGTTTGGTTTCAAAGTGCACTGGGGGCCCAAGGCAGCCGAGGCCTTCAAAGTTCTCAGCATATTCCATTAAAATGTGTTCTTTCTGAAGTGTACCTGCGGTAGGTAGTCGCCGTTTAGCAGGGATGATGATTGGTTGAGATGGAGAAGGGAGTGGGTTACAGGTGCTTGGACTGTTGTTGTGGAGTTGTTTGATGTGGTTGCACTCTACTTGGTTTGGGGTGTCCTGTGCTGTGTTGCAGTTTGAAATTGTTACTGAGGGAGATAGGGAGAAGACAGTGTCAGATTCTATTCTGACAAGTCCCAATCTTTCACTGTCACCCCCTGATAAGAGGGCGGGCTTGTTGGCCATGATGTCGTCTGGCAGGATTTGGAAGGTTAGGGTGTCATAGTGGTTGTTCCTGTGGCACACTAGCTCGACTTGACCCAAAGGTCTCAATGGGCGAGTGTTCCCATATGGGTGTAAGAGATAAGGTGATTTTGACATTTGCACGTCTCGATCCAGAGAGGTGAGGGTACTATAAGATAGAGTGTTGCATGAGGCTGCAGTGTCAATCTGGAGTGTAATTGGCCGGAAGTGTGAGCCGGTAGCTGACAGGGGTAGTTTTACAAAGTATTTCCTCTTCTTCTGTGGAGTTTCTAGAGAGTAACATTGCTCGTGATAATAATCGGCGTACACCGTGGGGTCGGTATGTTCGTCTTCATTAAATTGCAGGTGATGTACATCTTCCCGTCGTCGTCCGCTTCCCCTGTTACTGGGTGTTTGGCTGGGGGTCCGGTTGCTGCGGGTGGGAGGGGGGTATGAACCTCTCCGTCGTTGTGGGGGTGGGCCGTTTGCCAGGCACACATTGGCGAAATGGTCATTAATGCCACACTTTGAACATGTTTTGCCCCTTGCTGGGCATTGTCTCCATGGGTGAGGTCCCCGTTTGTCTCCGCACCAATGACATGTTCCTGGCTCTCTACGAAGCTTCATTTCCTTATGTTTTACCCAGTGGACTCGTTCGTCGATGGTTGATTTTGAAGAATCTGCTATCAGCTTGTTTGCGGTGTAGGCAGACTCTAAGGCCTTGGCTTCGGTCACCACATCAGCCATGCTTTTAGGTGTGTTGTCGGGCTTGAGATGTGTTTTGAGCAACTCGGCTCGCATGGCGTCGTTGTTGAGACCAAATATAAATTTGTCGCGATACATTTCGTCACTGAGTGTTCCATAAGAGCACAGACTTCCGGCTTGCCTAATCCTAACTTCCCATGCTTGTACCGATTCGGTCAGTGTTTGGCTAAGGCCCCAAAACTTAAATCTGTCGGCCAGAAATGAACTGCTGGTCGAACCTGTGTAGTGTAGGCGAAGTTTCTCCAACCAAATCCAAGGTTTGGCTCTGTCATCGATCGCAATCTGAGGTTCTATTGTGTATCGTATGACCTAAAGGGCTTCGTCTGGCATGGCCGACCGAAGCGCGGCGATTTCGAGCTGTGCTTTCTTATAATAATCAGCTGGTGCTGTCACCGGGTCTTTATCCAGGTTACGGTAGTTCGCTTGAACGCAGTAGTCATTGAACCTGACTTCGAAGTTCTTGAAATTTTCGGAAATGTTTCCGGTTAGATTGAGTTCTGGGCGCTTGAGATTCGTCGCCATGAGTTCGTGTATCCAATGTAACGTTGCGTGAAGAGGTTTTTTTTTCCTTTGATCGAAGTATTTGCTGGAGTGGTTCTAGAAAAGGTTTATCCCACTTCCGACACCAAGTTTAGCGCTGTGTGCCAGGGGACCAAGCATATACGAGACAAATTGTAAACACAGATGAAGTTATAATTTCGCCATGTGCGAACTCTACGTACAACGTTCATATCCCGGATGAGGGACCGAGAGGGGTCTCGGGGCTAGTTCCCAACACCGACACCTCTCTCGCCTGAAGAGATTAGCAAAACCTTGGATAACAAAGGGAATCAGGAGATTGATAAAAGTAAAAAACAATCTTTAGTATTCTGGTGAAACTGCCTCCTATATGATCTACCGCAATAAAATTTTGATGCTCAAGCGAATTAGCAAGAAAAGGTATTTCCACAAGTATTTTCAGGGAAATTTTAGTGATACTAAGATGATATGGGAGGGCATCAACAGTCTCTTAGGTAGAGAAAACAATTAAAGCCTGTAAGGATAAAAGTGCCTTCCATTATGTCCTAGGACCAATCAAGTACTGTATCACACAATCCTTCTGACTTTCCTGACAAAATGAATACTGTAAGTATTTTTCATCCATAGGATACAATTTGGCTTCTAAGATGCCAAATTCACCTAAACAATTCACAGGATATTTACCAAAGTTGAACTTTGCGAGTTCATTCTTTTTCAACCCTGTCTCGCCCCCTGAGATAGAATTTGAGATAATGACCACCCCCAATAAATAAAGCACACAGGCTACATTCTTTTCCCACTCGCATTCTAAGTTCGGCTAAACATATCATTAGCCAATCTTTATCCTTGCTCATAAACAAATTAGTCGAAAATGGCGTATATCCTTCCAAAATTAAGCCTGCTAAAGTAACCCCAATAATATATTAAAAGTGATGATGGTCGAATCAGATCCATCTAATTAAATTACAGACCAATATCATTGTTTTCTGTTTTTAACCGTATGTTTGAAAAAAAAAAGATGTATTACCGTCTTAAATCTTTTCTTGAGCAACACTGACAATATCCTTCATGATTCACACTAACGTTTTCGCGAAAAAAGATCCACTGAACATGCTCTTTTAGACATAATTAATCAAATTGAAACTAACATGTATGGATGAATTGTACTTGTGTGGGATTTTTATAGATCTACATAAGAAAGGCCTTTGACACAGTAGATCACCGAATATTACTAAGTAAATTGCATCATTATGGAGTGTGAGGAATAATAAATGAATATTTACTGGGCCGTCAGCAAACAACACAAATTGGTGCTAAAAATACTTCTAAAAAGGAAACAATTTGTGTCAGAAGTCCCTCAGGGGTCGGTACTGGGACTTCTGCTTTTTTTAGATTTATATAAATGATATATCTAATAGTGCTAACCAACTGAAGTTCTAGGACAAGTTTCAAATCAAGTGTTGTAAAACCATAACCAAAGTAATTACTTTGGCCAATCAAAGAGGACTAAGACAATCCGGTAAACCAATCAAAACTCGAAGTAATTACACGTAGCTGACTGTCACTAAGCACGGGAAAATGTGCACACGCAAGCCACGATTGGTTTTGGTTTCACTTCTGATTGGTTGAAAAAGTAGCGTGAGAACTTTGAACCAATCACTGAGTGAAGTAATTATAAACCAAAGCAATTTGCTAATTACTTTCGACACTCAGTTGAAAAACGCTCTATCTTTTTGCATGATGACACTCATATACTATATGCTGACAGAAATTATAAGTCACTTGAAACCATAGTTAATGTTGAAGTTTCTCATGTTTATGACTGGTTAACTGCCAATAAGCTATCTTTATAAACATAAAGAAATCTAACTTTGTTATCTTCTGACCTAGACAAAAGACACTAAATTACGAAGTTAACTTGAGAGTATTTGATTATCATACCAACACATATATTTCCTTAGAAGATAACTGAATTATGTGAAATATCTTGGTGTGTTGATCATTGATGAAAATCTCTCATGGAAATATCATGATGTCCACTTACATGTACCTTCAAAAATAAGTAAAACTGTACAGTAATTGGCATTATTGCTAGATTAAGACATTTTGTGCCCCTAGCTACAATGTACTTTACACTGCATATAATACATCTCACTGATCTAGCCTTATCTGTTGTATGCCATAGTCACGTGGGGTCGAGCCACCAAGACTCATAGAAACAAAAATTAATTCTTATTCTCCAAAAACGTGCCGTCCGCCTGATGTACTTTGGTGAATACAAATCTCATGCTTTACTCTACTTTTTTCTTCTCATTTTCTTCCTCTTGATTTTCTGTACTTTAAATCAGTTGCTGTTCTGATGCATGACATATCTAACAACTTATCGCCTCCTAATATTGCTAATTTATTTATTTCTAAAGCAAGCATTCATTCATATAAAACAAGGTCATCTTCAAGAGGTGACTATTTTGTTAAACCCTCAAGACTTGGGGACACTGATAAACGCAGACTGCAGACTGTGCAGACCGTCTGTAAAATGAAAATTCGGTTGGCCTGAAAATAAAGGCTTAAATAACATTTGGTTAGCCTAATTAGGCCTAAATAACATTCAGGTTAGCATGTTTACGGTTAGCTCTCAATAATAGTGAGGGTAATGCCATATTTTACCCCTGGTCTGCACGGGCTGCACAGTACAGTCTGAAGTCTGCGTTTTTGCGTGACCGCAAGACTTGACAAACAAATTAAACCCTTTTAAAGAAATGCTGTAAAAATTTGGAATAGTTTACCTCATGAAATCCACCATCTATCCAAGAATGATTTTAAAATTTAAATCCACAATGTCCCACTCCAAAGACTTTCAGAAGAAAATGACTATATTGATTTATCTGTCTTAAAAACAATATATCTTAATACTTTAGCTTCTCATATTTGCACTTTGTATTGATTTAATTTTAGATGATATTTACTTGACTGTATACTTTGTACACTAGTTATTGTATACCTACATTCGTTCTATAATGTGCTGTTTGTAAAACACAACTGAATACCGTGGCTTTCTCTACTTGTTAACTCCTTTATATATGTGTAACCACTGCTCATCTGGCCTAGCTTTTGCTAACTGTGGGCAGTGCATATTGAACATGACATTGTACTGTACTATAATAATGATTTCTACAATAAACAGCATTTTTTTTAAACCGGCTGTCTGTAATTTGACGCCCTATTTTGCAGTAATTTAGAATGGGATGAAAACTGTGCACTTGAGGTTAACACAGAAAGTTTAGTTGAACCAAATGGCTTACCTGTTAAGTGACATTATAAACAAATAAAAAACTTTGGCTTGCTGTTTCAAAGTTTCCAAAGCAAAGCTGAAATGAAAATCAGGAACAAAGTTGCTAACTGATTAAAGCCATGACATCCTTATTATTTCAACATTCACATTAACTTATAACTTTTAAGTAAATAATTTTATTAACTACTTCATAATGATATTAAGCAAAAATTACAAGAGCCATTTACAGGGTTCCCACTCTAACATGAAAACAAAATTCCCTGACTTCCCCTGACCAAAGGCAATTTTCCTGACATAATCTTTTACGATCTTCTAGAAATCTGAGGACAAGAAAGACCACTAATTTTAATGTTCAGTCAGTTTAATGACAGTAAATAGCATGTGGATAGCAAGGAAACATGTTTTGAGTGGTTTTACATCAAGAAAATTTATCCAGATGAGAGACATAAAATTTCCCAGAGTGACTTTTCCCTGACTTTTGAGATCTTTTTTCAAATTCCCTGACCTTTGAAAAATTTTCCAACTTTCCTGACTTCCTGGTTTTCCCTCACTTCAAGGTGAGTGGGAACCCTGACTTATAGAAGTACATGTAAATTAATATAGAGTTCAAGAATTTACTGACCACATTCATCGGGCAATTTCAATAATATTATTAATGACTAACAGTAAATATTATTATGGAACCTATAGTTATGTAATTATTTCAAATGAATATAGTTTCTAAGAACATATCTATACTGTGTTCCACAACAACCACACACAAAGACAGGTACCTTGGCCTCTCTCCTCAAACACTTTTACATTATTCAAAGCACATTATCAACACACCCCACTATAAATCCCTTCCCCACATAAGGGTGAGACTTATAGATTTTACTTCGGCTAACACCAGATAACTTATATTCACCAATTGGGGGCAGTCTTAGGGATGGTGTGAACAGGTTAACAACATCTAGATCCAGTCAAAACCTACATTTGTATGTCTCCGTTAACGCTTCCCCACCAGATCATGAGAGTGAGGTTTAACACCGGTTAATACCAGACAATTTTACTCCCCAGTTGGGGGCACTTTAGGTGTGAATTGGTAAAGACACTTAAGTCAAGAAATGCATGGATTGGATCGATGCATGTCCAGTTTTGATATCCAACAACAAGTGTCCCGGGCCCTTAAAATTAAGGGAAATGTTAGGGTAAGCATTACATGTACTTTTAAGTTTGGGTAAATACAGTGTAACTTGAAGAGCAGAGTTTATTAGAGTTTATCGAGCCATACTAAATGTACTTCTACTACAGCAGTTTAGGGGACACTTTATGATGTTAGTTTGTCAGTAAACAAAGAAAATCTGGGTAGAGTTAAAGTTAAGAAGACGAGCAAGAGGACATTTCAAGACACTATAAGCAAATTTGGAGTGCATCTAATTTCAAGGACAACACATGCATACAAAACATGGACCCCAGTTCCATGGAACAACCCTTGTGGACCCAGTCCATGGAGGGTGTAAAGTGCAGGTTGCAGGTCATTGTCTTACCATAACTGAAACAACCCAAACCTTAAAGAAAGGCTAACCTTAGGCTTAAGCATTGTCTAAAGCATACATCTTATTCCAAAATGGCTGGCAGTTTTACTATTATTTTGTTTCCTTGCCAACTGGCCCTTTTAGCCTTGCTTTCAGGCGTAAAATTCAATAGATTGACAGATGAAGAAAAAAAAAACATAGTGTTTATATATAACTCTGAATCAAATTCTCGTCGAAAGATTAATGACAATTGATCATAAAAACACTGAAACTTCTGCAGTCTCTGACTTCTATGAATCAAGGGGAAGGTCATGATGTTCTGTCAAAAGAAAGAAATTGATCACAGGCTATAAAGGTGCACATGATCACCTTCTGTCAACTGAATGAACTATGGGAAAGAATGTTAATCATTCGTCGTTTTCAGAGTAAAACAACATACTTAGTAGCCAAAAAACATTTCATCTGTTGGGTCAGGAAGTCTTCTTTGTCAGGTTCCTGAGAAATGTATCTATTTTGACTTCAGGGTGAACTATTTACACAATCATGAGGTTGAGCGGACAATCAAAACCGAGTTTGTAACTGAAAATCTAAACATCTGTATGAGATTCAAAAACAGACTCACGAATTATCGCAAATCACAATGATGACAAGCACAAAACCAAAGAAATGGTTAATGAATAAGAAGTTTTTTACTATCTAAATGTTAGATAGATAAAAGAGAGGTATTGTTGAAAAATCTTTGTGTAAAGGAGCTATGTCACGCAAATGATGTAATTTCATGACACTCAAAATTCACAAAAAGCATGAGCAATGTAAACAATCTTCACACTAGTTAGTCGTAGCAATAAATTGGATTAACCAGGAACTTAAGGAAATAAACTTCATTTTACACTATACAATGACAAACATTTTTCTGACATCAAAAACTTGGCTGCCTATTAATCATTTGTCAGAAAGAAAAAATTCCTGTATCCTTGAATAATGAAGCACAAAATAGACAATAAGCTTTCTTTCAAATAATTTTTGGCTGTCACATTTCCAATTATTTTTCTACCTGAAGACTGTGCAGAGTTGAGCACAAAATAAAATAAAACAAGAATAAGAAAACTTTCCACTTGTTACTGTGCAGTGGCCAGACAACAGAGATCACTGAGCCACTTAAGGCATTGGATTCCTTCTCCATCTTTGTTAACCCATTGACTCCTGGGGGTTCCCCATTGACAAGTAAAATCGTCTGGCGTTAGACAGAGTAAAGTCTGGCCGGTTTTTGCCGGTTCAGGTGTCAAAGGGTAAACCCATAAGTTACTAGAGAAATTTCCATTTGGTTTTAGTGTTGTACATAACACCACAGTGACACTTGGTAAAACATTACAAATACAGCTTACTTTGATTACAGCTCAAGGGGCAAAAAATTGTTGTCCAAGTCCATTACTCATCGCTTTTAAGATTCCAGATATTTATTTTCACCGCCTGTCTTGTTTATCCAATAGATGTTCCATTTTTGAGCTCCATAATGGACCGTATATTTTGTTTTAACTCGTTTCCCAACTGGTTTGCCATACTGGCAACCCAGTAAAAATTAATGTATTGAATTTAGGTCACTTCAATTAAAGCGGTCTCTCATGGAATAACTGTCCTCTTGTGGTTATTTTCTCAATACGTCTTGAAGCATTCCATTACAAGTCGCTAAAGCATTCTGTTACAAGAGTCAGTGTAAACAGATGAGAGCAAACACTGTTCCTCGTGATGTCATCCTTTTGTTCCATAGTGTCGTAGTTTGCAAATACGCAGTCTGTAGTGTCGTATTATTATAAATTATCTTAGTCCTTGTTATATTTTTTTGCGAATGTTGTCCACTTAACTGTTGGCAGAGAAAGCCCTAGGAAGGATATTGTCACAATTTCACAAAAATTGTGGTCCACTACATTAAGGCCAAATTTCTTTACTAGCAGCCAAGTAATTCAATACTATCATGATTCATCTTTTTCTACAACACAAGTAGAATCGTCAGGGTTAGGGTTAGAAATAAAATTTAAATGAAACTACATGTACATGTACTTCATCTGCACAAGATGAAAGATCGTTTGTATATACAGAAATAAACATCTCTTTCTAGTTTCAATGTATTCAATGTGACGATTGGACGCAAATGCAAGTTTCTTTGCTGTGAGAAGTAGACTTAAATCGCGGCATAGCCTGGATTTCTCAAATTAACGAAGTACGAAGCTACAGTGTAGTAGTCGACGAATAATCACACCATCGTGCAGTTTCATGCCACATATTTGACATCAAACACTTAAAAATTCGTACCCGTAAATAGCCAAAGCCAGAGCCAGATTAGCTAACTTTTGACGAACAAATAACTCAGCTGCAAACCTTGACGCCACGAAGAACGTTTATCCCAAAATAACGTCTTCGTTTCTCATGAGGCTATTATTAAAAGAAAAGGTGGCGAACTTCCGCCTTCAGGGTGTGCCGGTGTAGATATCATGTCAAGCCATCATATAGTCGCCCGCTTTAACCCCGGGGGAGATACTGCCATATATGGACTATATAGTTATGTGCCGCTGTGAAGGGTATGTTTTCATTAAGCAGTTTACTCTAGGATAGAGTATATAAATCCTAGCGTTTGGGTCTAGGGTATCATTTTTCACGAAACTGACCATTCGGTTGAAGATTTTATCAAGACAAAGGAAACCAAAAATTCCCGCTAGAAAATATAAAAAAATCGAGTCAGCAAAGTTTAAGTTTACGCAACTCAGCCTCAAAAGTGTCGATAAATGGCTATCATGAAACACTTCTTCATATTAGTAACTGTCAAGTATCGGGATTTAGACGGAAATCGGTGCGAGTTTACTCTAGTATAGGGTAGCAAAATTCAGCTGAACTAGCTCTGGTATAGGCTAAGGGTTCCAGGGTCCCAGCGGCACATCCCCACCCAAAAATTCCTAAAGTAACCCCCGGGGCTTTTACTCATCAGTGGGAGCATGGCCGAGAAAAATATAAGGATTTGTATGGGAATCCCGATAAAAGGCTTAAGAAGATAATTATATGAAAAAAGTCTCGCTTAAAAAGCCTAACCTTACTGCCTTTGCGGGTAGTTTCCTTCCTGTGTGGTTTTTTTTTCCAGATCCGAAGCGATTTGAGCCATTTTTCGCTAACAAATCCTTACATTTTTGTCGGCCATGCTCACTCTAAGCTTGGCGTATATCTCCCCACCAGTGGCTCAGTTGGTTGAACATCGAGCTGTGATGCGGGAGGTCGCGGCCGGATCAACACTCAGGATCTTAAAAGAACTGAGGAGAAAGTGCTGCCTTTGTGAATATTTCATCTACAAATGGTTAGACTTTCAAGTCTTCTCGGATAAGGACTATAAACCGTAGGCCCCGTCTCACAAGTACCTTTTATGTTCATAAGTTTCCTGAGGCACGCCCACAGTTATCAAAGCCAATTATTATCAATACGCGCGGCCAAGTGACAAACTGCCCTCTGTAAAAGGCGACTTTTTGAGGGCAAAACGGGAAATGTGCGGGCTAAAAATAAATATGCCGCCCTGGTACTGATTGGCTGCAGAGATGTCAAACAACTTCCCTCGGCCAATGAGATTGTCCTATTTAATTTTAAAATTTGTTGATAATCATTAGCTCGCTTATACAACAATAGAGTGTTTTTTACATTCTTTTTGCAAAAATCTTTTTTCAAATAAAAACGTTACGACTTTACTTGAACTCGCATTACCCTTTTAAGATCTAGTATTTGTTTTACGAGTTTTTATAAATTTTCCATTAGCGTAAGGTTTTTTAGTCTCGCGGTACACGGCTACGGTTAATAGCCGCCCGTTTACAGTCAGTAGGTTAATCTGGGCAACCAGTTGTTTTTATATAAACTGCTCATAATAATAATAATAATAATAATAATAATAATAATAATAATAATAAATCAAAATTTGTTACGTCATAGACTTTGTAACTCGGTTGACTGTGATGTGCATGACAAAGAAGTCTAGAAAATTGAAAAGTAACATCCAGGAGTTGACGAAACCGTAAACAATTCAACTAAGTGAAGGTTGTAGCTATGATGATGGGAACGTTGCCGGGGTGCTATGCAATACCAAAGACTTAAGTGATAGGTTAGATCTATTTACAAAACATTTTAAGAATCTTTCGGTATTGACATGCGGGATAAGAAAAAGGTTTACTCTACTGCGAAGAGAACGACTCCAATTTCGTTCCCAGGGTCTCTTTGTCAATGAGGAGACCAATGACAATGGAGACCCTGGGAACCAGGTTGAGAACGACTCTTGCGGGGGAAGGAGAACATGAAGAGGATGCGAGGTAGATTCAACACTGAATACTTTTCCATAACTTCTTATCTCTTTCCTTTAGAATCTTCTGAACTGGTGCTGTATTTTGAATAATCACCGACTATTACATGAACGCACGTTGGATATAAAAAGGTAAATAGTCTCATATATCCCACAAACGCCAATGGAATAATTGTTTTCTTAAATGTTCATTAAATTCTGAACGCGTGGCCACTTGGAAATTAAAGCCAATCAGTTTCCATCTTGGTGACACTTGACGCAATCAGTTTCCATATTATGTCCCCAACCATCTCTCAAGAAGCCTGGTTTGGACTTAGCGTTCAAAAATTGGAGACTTACTTTAATAAGGTTAAGAATGATATTTTGATGTCTATGAACGAGCAACATGTCACCTTGCTCGTATTATTAGATTTAAGTGCAGCTTTTGACACGATACATCATGATAAGCTGATTAGTCGTCTTGAGTCTGATTTGGGAATAACTGACAATGTGCTTGCCAGGTTTAAATCGTATCTATCTGACCGGTTCTAGCGTGTCTCTGTAAATGGTAGTCTCTCTGATCAGTTTCCTTTAAAACAAGGTGGCAACCCAGTAAAAATTAATGTATTGAATTTAGGTCACTTCAATTAAAGCGGTCTCTCATGGAATAACTGTCCTCTTGTGGTTGAATGTAGGACCTGAACCTGTTAAGTCCCTTGTTATTTTCTCAATACGTCTTGAAGCATTCCATTACAAGTTGCTATTTAAAG
>NC_090890.1:28924664-28949664 GCF_036669925.1 Montipora capricornis | reverse complement strand
CCCTGGGAACCAGGTTGAGAACGACTCTTGCGGGGGAAGGAGAACATGAAGAAGATGCGAGGTAGATTCAACACTGAATACTTTTCCATAACTTCTTATCTCTTTCCTTTAGAATCTTCTGAACTGGTGCTGTATTTTGAATAATCACCGACTATTACATGAACGCACGTTGGATATAAAAAGGTAAATAGTCTCATATATCCCACAAACGCCAATGGAATAATTGTTTTCTTAAATGTTCATTATTTCTAAACGCGTGGCCACTTGGAAATTAAAGCCAATCAGTTTCCATCTTGGTGACACTTGACGCAATCAGTTTCCATATTATGTCCCCAACCATCTCTCAAGAAGCCTGGTTTGGACTTAGCGTTCAAAAATTGGAGACTTACTTTAATAAGGTTAAGAATGATATTTTGATGTCTATGAACGAGCAACATGTCACCTTGCTCGTATTATTAGATTTAAGTGCAGCTTTTGACACGATACATCATGATAAGCTGATTAGTCGTCTTGAGTCTGATTTGGGAATAACTGACAATGTGCTTGCCAGGTTTAAATCGTATCTATCTGACCGGTTCTAGCGTGTCTCTGTAAATGGTAGTCTCTCTGATCAGTTTCCTTTAAAACAAGGTGGCAACCCAGTAAAAATTAATGTATTGAATTTAGGTCACTTCAATTAAAGCGGTCGGCAAGATTTCCGCACAGGTCCCTACTTCATTATGCATACACTCCTTTGTTTCAAGAAAACAATAGCGATAACAATAGACGTCCTTTGGGACTGTGGCGCTTTGTTCTTTCTTTTTAGAGGTTTTTTTTCTAAGTCTATATGGACTTAAAAAAAGTCGGTCGAACTTCTGTCTGAAATACGGAAAATCGAACAGTTTTTCCTGCAATTTCGGCACTTTTCCTGCAATTTTACCCATTTTTCAGTTTTAGAATAAGCGCAAGAAGTGGAGTTTCAAGCAATCGTTGTAATAGGGTTCAGATTCGCAAACATAACAAACAAACCAAATAAAAGTACTGTCATAAGAAATTTAATGGCTACCTGCTCTTTTTATCGTGTAATTGATCTTCCTGTCTGCTTAAAAATTCGCCGAGACACTGCAAAGTGTATATTTTATTCCTTTCCTGTATTTAGGATCACGAACGGTTCATTTAGAGGGATTTTGCGATTTATCGCTCTTTGTAGAGATCGGCAATATGCTAAATGATACTTCCAAGTAAATAGCTTTGGTAGAGATCCATGGATGTTCCCCTACGTACGAGGCATACTTCGTTTCACTCCCCATCATGTCTTTTCAATGCCCTGCTGTGGGCTCGCTTGTCTGGGTCGACGAAGTTTAGGCGATGGTTAACTGCGGTGAGATGATGTCAGCCCTTGTCTTGTAGACAGTTGTAAACTTTCCGGCCACAGGTAGCTAGGGCTAATATTTTTTTCAAGGAAAGTTTACGGTCAGAAAATTAATATGTGTTCTGGCGAATTGAAGGCTATCCATTGCAGTTTTTTCTTGAGCGTCGCGAAACAGATCCATATCCCGATGCGGCACTTTGTCTTTGCCAACTGACTGCGTTTTCACACAGGTTTTGGACACGGAAGACGAAAGTAAATTGTTTTCTTTGCACCACTCTATGGACAACTCTGGAAAGGCTATAAAGCAGGGACAATTTCCAAATGATCCTTGAAATCTCCCATTGCTGTGACCCTTTTACTTCGGTAGCTATCTTGATTATTACGAAGACACAAGTTTGCTTCAAAAGAAGGGAAATATGAAACGATTTTAATTGCAATGAACTCGTGCATGAAAGTTTCCTATGAAAGATGCACCAATCAGACTTTAAGCGTGGTATACTCTTCCACGCAGTGAACTTATAAGTGTGCCGCACGCACGGGGCATGAAGGAAAAGCAGGTCACAGTTCACAGCAATACTGGAAAACCTAAAACTATCACAGGGACTAACCTTAAGCCTAAACAGTGCCTTTAGTCGTTACGGTTAGCATTGTTAAAGGCATTGGTTGTTTCAAGAGTAGTAAAACAGGGATCTCTTAACGGTAACCTACAAGTGTAAGTTCGATTGTAGGTGCTAAGCGCGGCGGTGTATATAATTGCGTATCATTGTTATGTAAATAGTCAGCCAGAATTCAAAATAAATATCATTTTCAAGTAACTTGACACGTTAGCTCAGTGGTAAAGAACAGGGACAAGTAATCCAGAGGTTTACAGTGGGTCGGAGTTCAAGGCAAGCTGCGAGTGGCATATCATGGGATAAAATGGCAGAAAAAGCCGAGCGGGGTCTGGAAATAAGAACAAGACGAAGGGATAGAAAGAGGAAAGCTGAGACAAAAACGAGTAACGGTGTGGGCGATGAAGGGAAAGAAGAGAGAGAGGGAGGAAGAGAAAAAATGAGATCCGTTTTTATTCATCCCGTAAGTACAAATTACCCATGTATATATTCGGTTCTCTTGGGTATACGTATTGTTCTACAAAACAATAGCGCGAATGAATACTTAATTTATTCTGCATGCATAATGAAGTAGGGACCTGTACGGAAATCATTCCAAGCGGTCTCTCAGGGAATAACTGTCCTCTGGGGGTTGAATGTAGGACCTGAACCTGTTAAGTCCCTTGTTATTTTCTCAATACGTCTTGAAGCATTCCATTACAAGTTGCTATTTAAAGCATTCTGTTACAAGAGTCAGTGTAAACAGATGAGAGCAAACACTGTTTCTCGTGATGTCATCCTTTTGTTCCAGAGTGTCGTAGTTTGCAAATACGCAGTCTGTAGTGTCGTATTATTATAAATTATCTTAGTCCTTGTTATATTTTTTTGCGAATGTTGTCCACTTAACTGTTGGCAGAGAAAGCCCTAGGAAGGATATTGTCACAATTTCACAAAAATTGTGGTCCATGTTTTATATACATGTACATCCAAAGTTCGAGCATTTCTGGATATCTTTTAAGAGACTGCAAACTCATAATAACTTAAGGAAAGTAAAGATAATTTGGCAAAATCCTGAACTATATGTTCACTACATTAAGGCCAAATTTCTTTACTAGCAGCCAAGTAATTCAATACTATCATGATTCATCTTTTTCTACAACACAAGTAGAATCGTCAGGGTTAGGGTTAGAAATAAAATTTAAATGAAACTACATGTACATGTACTTCATCTGCACAAGATGAAAGATCGTTTGTATATACAGAAATAAACATCTCTTTCTAGTTTCAGTGTATTCAATGTGACGATTGGACGCAAATGCAAGTTTCTTTGCTGTGAGAAGTAGACTTCTCACACTAATGTTCAGACTGAAATCTTTAATGATGAAATTAAACAAGTCCTTGCTAAAATCGGCTTTGAGAATAAATTATGTTTCCCTTTTGGTGACTTTAACATCAATATCCTTAATGCTGACTCACATGCCCCTACTAATGATTTCATTGATCTCATGTATTCCAATGGTTTCTATCCTCTTATCTCTAAACCAACGAGGATCACGTCTCATTCAGCTACTTTGATCGATAACATCTTCTCCAATGACCTTGACAATCACAAATTTAGTGGTATCCTTTGGTCTGACATTTCTGATCACTTACCTATATTTCAGATCACTAATTGTTCCCTTAAACCTAAAATGAAATCTTCAGTTTATCATAAACGTCTTGTAACTACTGATAACATTGAAAATTTTCGTTCACATCTTCGTTCTATTAATTGGGATTTCTCAAAATCTTCCTCTTCAAATGCATTGTACAATTCTTTTATGGACTGTCTTTATCCAATCTATGAAACATGTTTTCCTGTTAGGATTATCACCGTCAAAGAAAATTCAAATGCCAAACCTTGGTTTACCTCAGGCCTCCAAAACTCCTGTCGTAGGAAGTACGCTCTCTATAAACAATATTGTAACAATCCTACACCAAATAACAAAGCTATATATACCAAATTCCGTAACAAATACAACTATCTAATCAAACTATGTAGGAAAAAGTACTACCATGATAAATTGTCTTCTATAGGTTCATCACTAAAACAAACCTGGTCCTTAATTAAATCCGTCATCTCTTCTAAACATTCCAGTTATGGGCCTACTACCATGAAGGACAACAGAGGTAACCCTATTAACAACCCTCAGTTAATTGCTAATAAGTTTAATGAATTCTTTACTAATGTTGGTCCTTCTCTTGCCACTAAAATTCCCCACTCCACTGCTGACCACAAATCATATTTGAGTGGTTCTTTTAGTGATAGTTTCTTTGCCTCACCTACTACCCCTGATGAAATTATCAATATAGTGTCCTCTCTGAAGAGTAGTAACAGTAAGGGAGTGGATGGTATTAATGTGAATGTGATTAAAGCATCTATTGATCTCTTGGCATCTCCCCTCTCTCAAATGTGCAATATCTCCTTCTCGACTGGCATTGTGCCTGATAAGCTTAAAATCAGCAAAGTACTTCCCATATTCAAAAGTGAAGATAGCACTAACTTCACTAATTATAGGCCTATCTCAATCTTACCTTGCTTCTCTAAAATCCTTGAGAGTGCCATGCACCGTCGGCTAATGGACTATCTCACCAAACATAGCATACTCAATAATCATCAGTATGGGTTTAGAAAGAAACATTCTACTTTTATGGCAATACTGGAACTTACCAATAAAATATTTGATTCATTTGAGAAGAACGAACTCACTATTGGTATATTCATTGATCTAAAGAAGGCATTTGATACCGTTAATCACTCCATCCTCTTAGATAAATTAAACTTCTATGGAATTCGAGGCACACCTTTTAACTGGATGCATAGCTATCTCCTCTCTCGTTCTCAATATGTTCAAATTGATTCCTGGAAATCTCCACTGCTTCCAATTAAATGTGGTGTTCCTCAGGGTTCTGTGTTAGGGCCACTTTTATTTCTTATATACATTAATGACATTTTTTCATGTTCTAATTATCTCTCATTTATCCTTTTTGCAGACGACACTAATATTTTCTTCCAACACAAAAATATCTCTGAACTAACTAAAATTGTGAACCATGAACTTTCTTTGGTGGCTACCTGGTTCAAAGCTAACAAACTAACTTTGCATCCTGACAAGACTAAATTTATAATATTTCACCCTGCAAGAAAGAAAATAAATCTTGATGATCTTTCTATTAGCATCGATAAGAATAGTATTAATAGAGTAGAACACACAAAATTCTTAGGTGTCATCATTCATCAAAACCTCTCATGGCAGGCTCATATAAAAGCGATTTCTTCCAAAATTGCCAAATCCACTGGGATCATTATCAAATCACGACAGTTTTTCTTTTCTAATACTCTTTGCACATTATACAACTCTTTAATACTCCCTTATCTTCAATACTGTCTTATTATTTGGGCATCCACTTACTCTTCTCATTTACAACCCCTTTTCCGTCTCCAGAAGAAAGCTTTAAGAATCATTACTCACTCTCCACCACGTGCACATACTTACCCACTCTTTAACAAATTCAAAATACTCAACATATTTAATATTTATAAGTACCAAGTTTCTTGTTTTGTTTTCCTTCACATGCAGCAACTTTTGCCCTCTCCTCTTTCATCTCTTTTCGTTCTTAACTCTGATTGTCATCAATATCTCACCAGGCAAAAAGACAACTTACATCTTCATACTTACAAATATTCTTTTTCTCTTCGGGTACAGGGTCCTCAAATTTGGAATGACATTCCTCTCTCACTTCGTAATTCACTCACTCTTTCTAGTTACAAGCATAAACTGAGAGATTATTTTCTAACATTATAAGTCTAAACTAAGTTTAACGCAAATTCTTTTTTCTCCCTTTAAACTCTTCTTTTATCACTTTTTGCACTCTATCATTATTGTTATGTTTATTTTGCTTTATGTGCAGTAAAATTCTTTTTATGTTGTCAGTAATAGTTTGCCTTTGTTTTCTGTAAATTTTGTACTTATTAATTATTTTTTATTCTCATTGTAACTTAGCAGCGCATTGTAACTCTCTGACCTACGCCGTATAAGCCTCTGGCTTTGGCATCTTATTATCGTTAACTTGTGCTTTGTGTACTTATTTATTTACCAATTGATTGATTAGACTTCAATCGCGGCATAGCCTGGATTTCTCAAATTAACGAAGTACGAAGCTACAGTGTAGTAGTCGACGAATTATTAATCACACCATCGTGCAGTTTCATGCCACATATTTGACATCAAACACATAAAACTACGTACCCGTAAATAGCCAAAGCCAGAGCCAGATTAGCTAACTTTTGACGAACAAATAACTCAGCTGCAAACCTTGACGAACTTCCGCCTTCAGGGTGTGCCGGTGTGGATATCATGTTAAGCCATCATATAGTCGCCCGTGTCGCCCGCTTTAACCCCGGGGGAGGTACTGCCATATATGGACTATATAGTTATGTGCCGCTGTGAAGGGTATGTTTTCATTAAGCAGTTTACTCTAGGATAGAGTATATAAATCCTAGCGTTTGGGTCTAGGGTATCATTTTTCACGAAACTGACCATTCGGTTGAAGATTTTATCAAGACAAAGGAAACCAAAAATTCCCGCTAGAAAATATAAAAAAATCGAGTCAGCAAAGTTTAAGTTTACGCAACTCAGCCTCAAAAGTGTCGATAAATGGCTATCATGAAACACTTCTTCATATTAGTAACTGTCAAGTATCGGGATTTAGACGGAAATCGGTGCGAGTTTACTCTAGTATAGGGTAGCAAAATTCAGCTGAACTAGCTCTGGTATAGGCTAAGGGTTCCAGGGTCCCAGCGGCACATCCCCACCCAAAAATTCCTAAAGTAACCCCCGGGGCTTTTACTCATCAGTGGGAGCATGAGTTAACTGAATAGAGTGTAATGTGAAGTGCTAGATTTCAATCCCATATGAACCATGTGAGCGTTAGCCCTACAGATGGAAATGGGCCCACACAAGGAGAGAGAAAAACTCTGACCAGGGTGGGAGCATGGCCGAGAAAAATATAAGGATTTGTATGGGAATCCCGATAAAAGGCTTAAGAAGATAATTATATGAAAAAAGTCTCGCTTAAAAAGCCTAAAATTACTGTCATTGCGGGTAGCTTCCTTCCTGTGTGTTTTTTTTCCAGATCCGAAGCGATTTGAGCCATTTTTCCCTAACAAATCCTTACATTTTTGTTGGCCATGCTCACTCTGAGCTTGGCGTATATCTCCCCACCAGTGGCTCAGTTGGTTGAACATCGAGCTGTGATGCGGGAGGTCGCGGCCGGATCAACACTCAGGATCTTAAAATAACTGAGGAGAAAGTGCTGCCTTTGTGAATATTTCATCTACAAATGGTTAGACTTTCAAGTCTTCTCGGATAAGGACTATAAACCGTAGGCCCCGTCTCACAAGTACCTTTTATGTTCATAAGTTTCCTGAGGCACGCCCACAGTTATCAAAGCCAATTATTATCAATACGCGCGGCCAAGTGACAAACTGCCCTCTGTAAAAGGCGACTTTTTGAGGGCAAAACGGGAAATGTGCGGGCTAAAAATAAATATGCCGCCCTGGTACTGATTGGCTGCAGAGATGTCAAACAACTTCGCTCGGCCAATGAGATTGTCCTATTTAATTTTAAAATTTGTTGATAATCATTAGCGCGCTTATACAAACAATAGAGTGTTTATTTTACATTCTTTTTGCAAAAATCATTTTTCAAATAAAAACGTTACGACTTTACTTGAATTCGCATTAGCCTTTAAGATCTAGTATTTGTTTTACGAGTTTTTATAAATTTTCCATTAGCGTAAGGTTTTTAGTCTCGCGGTACTCGGCTACGGTTAATAGCCGCCCGTTTACAGTCAGTAGGTTAATCTGGGCAACCAGTTGTTTTTATATAAACTGCTCATAATAATAATAATAATAATAATAATAATAATAATAATAATAATAATAATAATAATAATAATAATAATAATAATAATAATAATAATAATAATAATAATGATAAATCAAAATTTGTTACATCATAGACTTTGTAACTCGGTTGACTGTGATGTGCATGACAAAGTCGAGAAAATTGAAAAGTAAGACCCAGGAGTTGACGAAACCGTAGACGATTCAACTAAGTGAAGGTTGTAGCTATAATGATGGGAACGTTGCCGGGGAGCAATGCAATACCAAAGACTTAAGTGATAGGTTAGATCTATTTACAAAACACTTACTTTAATAAGGTTAAGAATGATATTTTGATGTCTATGAACGAGCAACATGTCACCTTGCTCGTATTATTAGATTTAAGTGCAGCTTTTGACACGATACATCACGATAAGCTGATTAGTCGTCTTGAGTCTGATTTGGGAATAACTGACAATGCGCTTGCCAGGTTTAAATCGTTTCTATCTGACCGGTTCTAGCGTGTCTCTGTAAATGGTAGTCTCTCTGATCAGTTTCCTTTAAAACAAGGTGCTCCTCAAGGTTTATGTTTGGGCGCAATCTGTTTCAGATCGTTGAACGCCACCGCCCACAAGTCCACTGCGACGCAAATGACACACAGTTGTGTATATATCATTCAGCCCCAATCGATCTGCGGATGTCGATTTTGCCATCAAGTCCATGACTGACTGTATCAGTAGTATTAGGAGTTGGATGATTTCAGATAATCTTATGTTAAAACTATGATAAAAAAGAATGTTTAATTATAGGCACCAGGCAGCAGCTGGCCAAGGATAGCATCAGTTGCATTAAGGTTGGGTCGACTGATGTTTGTCCTGTAACAGCAGATAGAAACCTTGGCTCATGGTTCGATAAGCATCTCACTATGTCAACTCATATCAGGGGCACTCAACGGGAATATAGTTCGAAGCAATTTAAAAATAGCATTGTTAAACGTATTTACAATTAAAACGGTAGATATAGGCATATTTTTAACCTCTAAAATTTTTCATCTTTTCGGATTTCCTAGCTGAAAGTCTAGTGATCCGAAAATTATAGGGATCAAAACTAACCTTTTCGAAAATTTCAGCCAGAAGAAAGTCTCCCGAAAATTCTAGGTGACCTTTTTAGGGTAAAAATCCGTTAAAAATGGGCAATTATACCATGTTTTAGATGCTCGAAAATCATAGGAGAGGCAGGCAAGCAAGGAATTTTACAACAAATGTTCCGAAAATTCTAGATCTCAAATCGTCTTCCGAACAGATATTTTCCGAAAATTAACGTTGGGTGCCCCTGTCATATTAGCAAGATATGTGGTGTTGCCTTCTACCATTTGCGTAATATCAACGCATTCGCAAGTATTTGTCTCGAGAATCAACGGAAATGCTTGTCGATGCATTTCTTACATCTCGTGTTGATTATTGCAACAGTCCGGGCTGCCCAACTACCAGCTTAACAAATTGCAGAGAGCTTTGAACGCCACAGTCAGGCTATTTTGTAGTGCACCTACGTTTTGCCAGATCTCACTCCTTTTGCATGATCTGCATTGGCTACCTCTTAAAGCCCGGATACCATTTAAGATACTGTTTACTACATTTGAAACAATTCACGGCCTTGCCCCTAGTGTGTAAACCCCATTTACACACGCCAAAAAATCGGCACGGCACGACACGGCACATTTTTGGCACCTTCCCGAAACCATTTTAGCACGGCACTACTCATTTACACGACCAAAAACTAAAGATTTTTCTCTTGCTGGGAACGGTTCAAATTTTTAACTGGCAGCCCTAATTTTCGTCTGTTTGTTACCCGGAAAATGGCGGATAGACAACAAACAATCATTTTGCATCGCGCGTTAAGCGTTAAATATGCCTTGCATCAAAACGGATCAGCAATTGCTATTTTGCGGGCCAGTTTATTGTGAGATCTGTTTTTAATAAAAATAAAGTTGAAGTTAAAAACGTTAATAGTCTATTCAGGGACGAAAGCATGATATCGAGATCCCCTAGAAAACTCAGAAGGAAAAAGACAGAAAAAGACCTGGTTTTTAATAGTTGTTTATATTGGCCCTCCTCGGGCCAGCTTATTCCGTGGTTCTTCAAGTTTTTCTTTGGCGAACGGAACGTGTTTGTATCTCTTCGGCCGCCATTTTTTTTTTGGGGGGGGGGGGGTGAGTTAGGTTTTGGTATGCATCACGGAAGTGTAAGGGGAGGGGGAGAGGTTTAGGAGAAAGCAACACCGTAGGAAAACAGGGACGGGGGGCGGGGAGGGGCCTCAACCTATCCAACTAATTTAAAGTGCTACTGTGATCAAAAAATCACTTCCTTTTTTTCTTCAGATTTTGAAAGTGTGATTGCTCAACACTTGCAAAAGTTTGAGCTTTGATTTTTATTTAAAGGTTGTTTACTTTGAGCGTAAGTTTTGGACTTCATGGTCCGCCATTACTCACGTTCCAAACTGACCGATTGGACATCAGAGGGTTGGATCTAGGGAAAAGTGACGTCATTGACTAACTGGCTTAAATTTTCAGCGAGTTCACGCACCTTATTATATGGAAAACACGAGTTTAAAAGTCTGAAAGCCCGAAACTCCCGTGCTGCATATTGATTCGGCCGCGTAAACACGCATTGCATTCTTGAACCATTGAGTCTTTGAAGTCATTTTCTCCTCGATCCAGCTCTCTCAAGACTTTAAAGTTAGTAATGGCCGTCCATAAAATAAGAAAAATCCAGTTAAAATAAACAGGTGTCTTTTTTAAAATCAAGGCTTTTTAGTTAACACAGTTTTGAAATCCAAAGAACAATAAAAATTGATTTTTTTGGTCATATTAGCAATTTAAAATGATTAGTACTGCTACAAAAGCGATGTGTAAGAAGAATCAGTAAATCTTGTATTTTACCGTCACACGACATGTATCTGACTGAAATAAGCAAAATAATGTACCAATTTAAGGTCGAATTGTTGCCAAATATCTTTAACAACACTTTTATATTAAAGTGCCAGGTTCATGGTTATAATCAGTACTACAGCTGTAGAACAGTAAGTTCTTTTCATTTTCCTATGTGCAGAACCAACTTGCGGCTTTTTTCGTTCCAGTACTAAGGACCTCTGTTTTTCGACACATTCAGCCTAGCTATTCAAAATTCAATAAGTGCTGCAATTTAAAAAAAAAATCCCTCTTTCATAAAAGCGCTTTCCTTTGTAAATTTTGACTTTCCCTTGCACCTCATTCTACTTCTTTTTGTTTGTTTTGTTATTTTACTTATTTCGCCTCTGTCGTTCCATTAATCACTGCAATTAATTTGATCAAGTCATAGTTGAGGAAGCCTGCACTCTATAAGCTTTATGGTTTCTCTGGGCTTTCTCGCCATTTTTTCCCTTTCCGTAATAAAAATGTCAGTAATGACTGATTTCGTATCCCTGATGAAAAGGAATGTATAGCCTTAAGCTTATGACAGCACTCTTACGAGTAGTACAAGTAGCATGACCGTTGAGTTGCATTAATTAAAAAGTTTTGATTAGAGTGGTTTTCAATTGAGTGTCGAAAGTAATTCGATAATTACTTTGGTTTATGATTACTTCACTCATTGATTGGTTCAAAGTTCTCGCGCCACTTTTTCAATCAATCAGAAGTGAAACTAAAACCAATCGTGGCTCGCGCGTGCACATTTTCCCGCGCTTTGTGTCGGCTACGTGTAATTACTTCGAGTTTTGATTGGTCTACTGGACAGTCTCCGTCCTTTTTGATTGGCCAAAGTAATTACTTTCACTCATGTGAAAACCGCTCTATACACAACCTCGTTCCCAGGGTCTCCATTTCATAGCAAGTCCCACAAATCGTTTATACTAGCTAAACAAAAAACACTTATCAAGCAAAAGGACAACAATATATCAAAGGAAAGGGAACCGTGACTAAACTTTTACTTAGCTTTTATCCAAACAGGTATTTATGTATTACAAATGCATTGGTGTAAGAAGAAAGTTACAGACGATCTCTTGTACTCAGTTCCAAGCATATTTAGCTAAGGATAATTTCTGTACAAATTTGGGAGACTGTGCATTATTTAACAAACGAGAAAGAGTCTTTTATCGGGTTTTGAACCACGAGGCAAAGCAGAATGGTTTCAGACCCGATGAAACACGACCTGTGAGTTTATTGAACGGCTTCAAAAACATTGCACAAAAAGCGTTTCCCTCTTTAGTCCGAACAAAGGTTCAACTTGTGAGAGGAGAACATTAGCATACAAGAAAAACAAGCTATGCCTCATTAGTATGCTTTATGCACGTGACGTTTTTTCAATGACTTAATTAGATAGGCTGTTTCGCTCATAAAGTATTAATGTATTTGTGAAAAATCAAGTCAAATTACATACTTGGATAAAAACGTCTTGGAGCAGGATAGGGAACCACATGATGTTCAGCCTGGGCCAGGCCATGAGGAGGAAGCCGACTGCTCTCATAACTGCGCCAACCCTACTTATAAAGATTATAAACAGGTACACAAAACTATGAGTAACAAATCCGGCGCCCGACACGATAACTTCAGACCGTCTGGGTTCCTCGAGAACTCAAAACCGGAAACTTTAGATCCCCCCGGGCGTGTCGGAAAAAATTATGGCCGAGTAATCGAAGAGGAGGTCCGACTTCAGATCACGCACCGACCAAAAACTAGAGCTGTTTCTGGTTCACTCGATCCCAGTTAAACTCCTTGCGGTGCTTGTAGACAAGCAAATGGTCGCCCTCCCATTCCGGCGTTGGGATTCTTAAATTAGTAAGTAATTTACGAAATGCGAGCAACGTAGTGTATGCTGTTGCACTAGTCGTCTGCTAAAAATTTCGCATGGTTAATAAATACTGCAGGTCATGGAAACCATATCAATGGCATGCATGCCCATCTACTACAAATCAACAAAAACTATACAGTTCTGCCAGTCTGACAGAGAGTTTAGAATGTCCTTTTAGAAAGTTCATTTGTATTTGTCCAGAAAATACAAGAAAGCAATGTGGTTCAACGATCACCGTCGTTTCTTCACTTTACAAGACAACCAGAAGAAAATGGCTTCTTAAGCTTTGACCTGCGAGAAAACAAAACAACAAAACATTTGGTCAGCCCTCGTTTTTCCTGCTTGACTGACCTGCCGACAAATACACAATTCAATCAACTGATCAATCAACCCTTTCTTCTCTTTCAATTATTCAATCAAGGGATATAAAGTGGTCAAGGTTTTAGTAGATTTTCCAGTGGAATAAGAAACTTAAGGTGATATAGGGATAAATTCTTGCTTATTGCATTTTTTAGCAAACGACACAGAGAACTTTAGCATCGCGTTTGCGGCAAACGGCAAAACGTCAAGCTGTAAATTGCATTTGCTACAAATATCAAGACGTGTTGGAATAATTATAGAACTTTCATGCTTTTCTTTGAGCTACGAACGTAAACAGGAAGTGGACATTTCGCATACCCGGACAGCAGTCCCTCCAAAGACTGTTCAACTAATCGTCTCTAATAGAGAAAAGATACTCAGTAATATAAATGTGGTAGCGCCAAGACAGGTTAACAGGGAAAACATCTCACTTCCGGTTGCCACTCGTGACTCAAAGACGTCTCGTGCTTAAGCCACCTATGGTGTTCAACAAGAGGTACGACCCTACCCAAAAATTTGCATAAGCATTGTTTTTATTTTCTCTTGGGACTTACAATGGTCCCAAGAAAAAACTAAAAACAATGGTTATGCAAAATTTTGGAGGGACAAACAAAGAGTATTATGGTATTTTTGATACTGGCTAATGGTGCGAGAATAAGTCCACAAGCAAACCAGTCATGTAAGCCCATACCAACGTATATGGGAATCAAAAACACACTTCGAAGCTTTCACAATAGATAATGGTTTGTACTCTATATGAGGGCAAGCATGAATTACCTACAGAACATCTTGAGTACCGACGATTGGCTTTTAAACGAGACATTGCAAACTTACATTTTTTTCTTCGTGTTGAGTGTCTCCTCTCTCGGGTGTTTCACCTTGATAATTTCAAAGTTGAACTGTTTGGGTGAACAAATGGCAATGAGACCCATTCTAGGACAAGTTGCTAAACGACAAGGACTGAAAATATCAACGTTCCATTCAACATCCTTTACACCGAGTAGATCTCCAGACCTTACGTTGAACAGCTCAAGGCGGCCGCCAATTGGCTGAACGGATTTCACAAAAATACACTCCTCGTCACCGACGAATTCACAATTGAAAGTGGTGACATCATCAAATTGGAGGCGCACATTACCAGAAAATGCATCGAGAATGTAGGTGTTGCGCATGACAAAAACAGCAATAAATTGACCCTTGGGGGAAAATGATCCCTTCAAATGCAACACACTGGCACCCTGGAGTGCACGCCACAGTGGTTCGGTTTTACCCAATTGCCTCATTTCAATGAACTCTGGATCCTTTCCAGGCGAGGCAAACAGCTGGAGGTCCCCGTAGCAAGCAATCAACCTCCCGTGAGAAAGTTTAAATGTTACCACATTATCTCCACCAACAGTATTCAAAATGATCCCTTGTCGCCTTTCATGTGTTATGCATACCACCTGATCATCTGAAATAGGAAAGATAGTATCTGCTGCAAACCTCCATCGTCGCGTACAGACTGACAAATCCAAGTTCCACAGTTCAAGTGTGGTATTAGTTGAAATCAAAATGCCTTCTTTTAAAGTTACAAAATCAAAGACATAGTCACTCTCAAAATCTTTTTGTCCTTTAAGTTCCCCCTTTAAAACGTCCCAAGATAAAATTCGCCATCTGCGCGGTCCGACCCAAAATAGCGCATAAACACTCTCACCGGTTAACGAAAGTCGGAGACATCTGACAAGTTCGAACCCTGTGCTCATCGTTGGTGCATTCCGATAAACTAGTTCAATGTAACCTGCACACATGTGGTTCCTTAAAAGTGATTTGCTGTTAAGCACTACATCGGAATAAAAGCCCAAAACCATACTCAGAGGATCGCCCAACAAAAAGCCACCGATTCTATGGGGTTCTAACTCAAATGAATTTGTCCAAGGACCCTCAGGGCGAATCAAACAGAGAAGCTCGGGCCCGTCAGTCATGCTTAAACGAAATATTTGGCGGAAAAAGGACCAACTTGAACAAAAAAGAAATCGACTGTCTGGTGAAAACCTAATCATTCCAAAACCGCGCATTAAAGGTACCTCTGCAAGAGTCGAAAAACCATTTTCCCGGTCAACTAAACAAATAGAGCCCGGTGAATGGGAAATTGCCACGAGCTTTCCATCTTGGGACATTGCAAAAGAAAAAATGTCTTTTTCTCTGTTGACACGATCAATCTCCCTACCGTCCTTCAGATTCCACATCATAAGACATTTTGCATCGTCTGGACAATCAGTTAACATCTCGTCACCGCAAATAGAACAGATAGAAAAACTGCACTTACTGGTAGGAAAAAGCGGCTTCAAGTCTCCATTAAAGGAGTAAGCAGTGTTTAGCACTCCTGGCAAAATAACATCCTTGATGGGATGAAATACCACACAACGATAAAAACCAACACCTTCTTCAAGCCAAGGTACAATGATTCTAAATGGACCATCGCAATCATACCGTTTTGGTTTGACATGACGTTTCCATTTGAGGTTACCTGAAGCAAGTGACCAAAACTGAATGCTTCCATCGCGACATTCACACACCATGTACTCTAAGCTAGGCGACACATCCAAACAAGCCACTTCTGATCCACAATCAAACCGAGCTTGAATACCTCTTTGGGCGTGATTTTTCTTTCACAACTCCATGTAAGGTTTATCGGAATACTTGGTCTCCAGAAGCTGAAACGAGTCAGAAGATAACTTACTACTTCCCTCATTTAACGAACACTGAAAAATAGTAAAGGGATATTCCTGCAAGGTTACGCGGTGCTTCTTTAAAATAAACATTAAAGAAGAAAGGGTGTCACAACACTCGGCAGATATCGTCTTCAAACCACCCTGCTTCATTACACCAACGATATCTTCCGTGGCTCCTGGCAGGTTCACACAAAGCTTTGCGTACAAAAGCTCTAGGTCTGACACATATTTTCCAACCCCTTGTTCAAGGCTACACGATTTCATGTCCTGGTCTAACTGTAACATGTGCTGAACACCATGTTCCAAGGCATACCTTGAAGTGTCAGTGAAGGATTTTAAGTTGCCAATACAACTGCTCTTTAATTCGTCAAACTCGTTAGAACAAAGAGTAGAAAGGATCTTATGGCCTTCCATTTCCTCTACACTGAAACAGTGCTGCCCGTAGCGTGACTTGTCTGTCAACCAGTCCTTAACTGATTTATGAAAGAAATGAATGCGGTCTTCGTGAACAGGAAGAAGTGATGACACAATGGTAATGGCTTTGCTCGCCTTTCGCACAACAATCGAGGACGACACGTTCGTGCACAACAATTTAGGAACAAAACCCAATGGCAGTGGTTCCCTGGCAGCGGCAATCGCACCCAGGAAACACAGAAATTGCTCTTCAGTTATGTTTACTTCCTTACACAAGGCTTGTTCGAGCCGTTGGAAATATGACTGGTAAACACACGCGATGCCCCCCGGAAGGGTCTTGTCCAGTTGTTCCAAGGTGAGAAGAGTTGAACACTTGGCCCTTATGAAATCTACCAAAAACTTGGCACACAGGAAGACTCCCTCTGACTTCTGCACGAGATAATCTAAGACCACCTCCCGCCTTTCAAATTCCAGTAAATCGCTTAGACTATGTTCAAAGTAAAAACGAATGACCTTCAAGTTCTCTTCATCTTTTGGCTCGAGTAGCAGTGGTTGCAAATCTTTGAGGCTGTTCCAAATGTTAACTTCGGGTCGCGTTGTCACCAAAAATCGAAGCCAAAGTGGTAAACTCTTAAACAAGTTGGCAATCACGTCAAGAAGATCATTTCGTCCTTGGTATTCACTTTCGTCTACAGCATCTATTACCACAAGAGATGTACGACCTGGATCTGCTACCCTGTTCAGAGGTTCTGAAAAAAGCAAATCAAACAGATCCCTCACTTCCATGTCGTTGATCTCTACACCCAGATTTCCGGAGAGCTGTTCCACAAGGGCTTTCTTGTACTCTGGAAGACAGCAGGACAGGTGACAGGCTAAAGACTGCATCATCACCTTGGGATTCCTGTGGCGTGCTCTGTCATGGTGACAAAAATGGCTTCCCGCCAATCTGCCAGCTTCGTGCATTCTTTTACACATCTCAGCAGCGATGACAGATTTCCCCATCCCTGCATTTCCGCTGAGCACCAAGACACGATTTGGAGAACTTGCATCATCCAACCACGTGCTGATTTTAGCAAAGAAAGACTCACGAGTTCCTTCCAAATATCTCTTTGTATAATCTGTGATATCAGGTTCCGTGTCAAGCCTTGCAAGTTTCTTTAGGATTTTGTCCTCCTGATTGGTGTTGTGTTGTGTCTCACGGCTTTCAGTGACAATTTGATGAATGTCTTGAATTATAGAGTTGCTTTCCTTGACACACTCCAGGACTGTGTCCTGACACTGACGCACCTCATTAAGTTGAGTCTTGAGATCTCTTTCACTCTCTGCCCAGTCCCGTAAGGCATCAACATAATTCTCCTCTCCACATCGCTCTGCCTTCAATCGATCAACCTCTGCCCGACTTAACCCAAGAGACACTAGAACGGCACTGATTTCCTGCCACAGAGCATTGAACATCAGTTCATCGATACCAGTGGTTGTGATGTGCCCATACAACTGATTACGAAAAAACTTAATTCGAGCAAGGTTTGCCTCACGAGAAGTGTCACTTTGGGGCGGCTTGCAATGCCATCCAGTCTGGGGAGGGGTAAGTCCACAAATGTTGGTCAGAAGCAGGAACAGCAGAGTGATATCAAACGTGGTGGAATCAGGGGCAGCTCCACCAACAGGAAAGAGCTTGTCCCACTGGTGACCATTGAGTATTCTTCTACGAAAAAGCTGGTCAAGGATGGAATAACAGGCATTAAGATCAGCTGCCAAGTTTGCAGGAGGGTGATGAGTGTCAAAAACATTTCTCAGTACAGTTGTTCCACCATCAATAATAAGTCGACTCAGCTTAGCCCCATTTCTCTTCTCCTTAGAGCTGGCCAGGGAACCTGGTGTGGCCATTGTAATCCAAACTACCGATTTTTCACATCATATCTGCACAGAAAAGGAAAGAAAAGATATGTAGTTTTTGACTGAGTGTAACCCATTCACAACTCAAACGCCCTAGGACGCCCCCCACTGAGGAGTAAAATCGTCTGGCGTCAGACAGAGTAAAAAGTGTCATTCTCAGGGGTCAATGGGTTATTGATTGACTTATTGGATTCAATTGAATGTTCCTAAGCGACTGATTAACAATTACCACCATCGATTTAAAGTACCTTCAGTGCACATGATTTGCTGATGCAAAAAATCTAAGAAATCGAGGATCAAACGAGTGCCTGCATGGGCAGTTCAACAAGAATTACCTTCGGCTACAACCGATAGTCAAAGGCTCATGTGAGACAACTCATGAATAAAGTGGATTACAATTAGCAAGGGCTCCTTGGTAAATAATATGCATGCATGTGCTATGCGTTTTTTCCTGTGGAGTCGCTCGCTGAGCGGACTGAGTGTATAGCGAGTACAATGGGGTTCTTTTTTCACGGTGGAGATGAGATCATAAAATAGATGGCATCATGATTGCACTGTACTGTTGTTTTGAAGGAAAATTATTAATAAATGAACTTGCCATTCAAAACGTATAAATGCAGTTATTTACATGAATGTCTTTTGTTATTGAAATTCTGCCCCAAGGAATATGTTGCCACTGAACTTTACTTTGTATTAAATATCTCCAGATGCAGATGACATGGAAAAATCTCATCAACATTTTTTTTATCACAGTGAAGAGCCAACAGTAATACTGCTTTGATTTGCTATGGCCAAACCATGACAGGGATTCAATTTTTTAAATTGTATTGTAAATGAAATATTACTGTAAGCTGTCAAAGCCATTGATCAATCAATGTACTTTTCCTTCCTTTTCATTGGCCAAGAGCCCACGACATGACTTGCAAATAACTGCCTACAAATAAGTGTTTTGCTGCAAATAATATTCTGCTGATGTGTAATTGAAACCACGTTCTAGTGTGAAAATGGTAGTTCGCTTTCCTGACCTTTCAGAAAGTGATTTTAAAGGCCCATTTTCACCCTTAACGCTCAAAGACATGACGTCACAGAGGCCATGTTGGTGTTCCAAAACAAAGGAATGGCGGCCATGATGGTGTACCAACTTAATCCTCCAGGAATTGAACTCTATTTTTATGCATATACTTTCTTTTGTTTCAGTAATCCAATATGGCTGCTGGTCACGTGAATGAAAATGCTCTATTTGGAAGGATTGAATCTATCAAACTTTTTCACTTATGGTAATGTTATGACGCCATATGAAACAACAGTGGATGCTTAACAACACGAACTTGTTAATGTGACGGGTTACCATGGCAACAAAAATCCATGTAAAAACAGTCTATGTTTTGCCCTTAAACGCATATATCTCAAAAATGAACTTGTAGACACCCATCTTTTATTGCTGGAGAGTGACCAGCATGCTAGGATAAACCTTTCTGCAAAGTTAAAAAAAATTATCTTGGGCAGATTCATAGCCACCTTCACAATTAAAAAATATTAAGGTGGCTCTAAATCCGCTACAGAAATTTTTTTCTAACTTTGCAGAGAATTTTGTCTTAGCCTGATAATAACATTTTCAACTTTTATTACACGGTATGTTGAGCCAAAGTTCACTTAAGTCACATACCGTATTAGAGACATACAATATCACTGTTAAACCTTACTGCGCAAAAGGAGCTGAGTAACAACAAAACAAAACAATAAGCCTACCCCTACCATGCACAACAAAACACTGTTTCATGATACGGTTTAACGATTTGCAGAGTCCCTAGCAAACGGAGTTCCTATCTAAACCCGGGTTTCTTTGTCCAAATTTGGTAAATCATGTCACAGCGGTTATCAGTCACACATGCCCCTCAATGACTTTGACCACCAAATTTTAGGTGGATGTCAATCATATGTTTCCATGACAATAGTCCTGTTCACTTGGCGACAGTCTAATTCATCATCGAAACATTTGATTGACGTCCCCCACAATTATGTTCCGAAAAATGAAAAAAAAATCGTCAAGGGGCCCGTGTGACTGATAACAGCTGTAACGTTCTTGTTCACGTTAAGTGCATAAATTGCCCAAGTGGCACAAGTCTATGAATTAAAGATGGCATTCTTAATTCGACTGAAGGGAGTAAATCTTTGAAACATTTTATTTTGCTGGTTTTTAATTCTGTGGGAACTTTTTTTTTTTGCAGGATCTAGGTCAATCCGCAAAACCCGCAAACATATGAGCTTGCAAGATTTTGATGCTACATGGTAAGCATGTTGCATAATTCATTCTGAATTAATCAATGTCATTATGCTATTCAGTCAGCACACCACTGATCAGCTGTTTTGTTGATGCATCACTGAATGTAACAAAGAACATTCCTGGTTTTTCTTCTCATGGCTAGTTCAACAATGCTATTAATACAAACCTTCCAACAAACACAATACCTTGATTGTCTACCAAGTTTCAAAGAGTTAGATATATTTACTCTGATGGTTTTAACACCTGAAATCAGTTGTAAATATTATTCTCCACATAGCTTTTTCCAGCTAAAAAAACACATGCAGCCTTCATCCTTCCAAATTTCTCACTTTTTCATACCAATATCCGAAGCCTGAGGTGTAATTTAGAAACTTCCAAACCCACTTTAAGTTAATAGAAGAGCCTGATTTTCGCTTTAATATCATAGGTATAATAGAAACTAGGATAAAAAACGAGTTTGCAAATTTGGATTTTAATCCTGCTATTCCTAATTACTTTTTTGAATATGTGCCGACACCTCTCTCGCCTGAAGAGATTAGCAAAACCTTGGATAACAAAGGGAATCAGGAGATTGATAAAAGTAAAAAACAATCTTTAGTATTCTGGTGAAACTGCCTCCTATATGATCTACCGCAATAAAATTTTGATGCTCAAGCGAATTAGCAAGAAAAGGTATTTCCACAAGTATTTTCAGGGAAATTTTAGTGATACTAAGATGATATGGGAGGGCATCAACAGTCTCTTAGGTAGAGAAAACAATTAAAGCCTGTAAGGATAAAAGTGCCTTCCATTATGTCCTAGGACCAATCAAGTACTGTATCACACAATCCTTCTGACTTTCCTGACATAATGAATACTGTAAGTATTTTTCATCCATAGGATACAATTTGGCTTCTAAGATGCCAAATTCACCTAAACAATTCACAGGATATTTACCAAAGTTGAACTTTGCTAGTTCATTCTTTTTCAACCCTGTCTCGCCCTGAGATAGAATTTGAGATAATGACCACCCCAATAAATAAAGCACACAGGCTACATTCTTTTCCCACTCGCATTCTAAGTTCGGCTAAACATATCATTAGCCAACCTTTATCCTTGCTCATAAACAAATCAGTCGAGAATGGTGTATATCCTTCCAAAATTAAGCCTGCTAATTAAATTATAGACCAATATCATTGTTCTCTGTTTTTAACCATATGTTTGAAAAAAAAAAAAGATGTATTACCGTCTTAAATCTTTTCTTGAGCAACACAATATCCTTCATGATTCATACTAACGTTTTCGCGAAAAACGATCCACCGAACATGCACTTTTAGACATAATTAATCAAATTGAAACTAACATGTATGAATGAATTGTACTTGTGTGGGACTTTTATAGATCTACATAAGAAAGGCCTTTGACACAGTAGATCAGCGAATATTACTAAGTAAATTGCATCATTATGGAGTGTGAGGAATAATAAATGAATGGTTTTCTTCATATTTACTGGGCCGTCAGCAAACAACACAAATTGGTGCTAAAAATACTTTTAAAAAGGAAACAATTTGTGTCAGAAGTCCCTCAGGGGTCGGTACTGGGACTTCTGCTTTTTTTAGATTTATATAAATGATATATCTAATAGTGCTAACCAACTGAAGTTCTAGAACAAGTTTCAAATCAAGTGTCGTAAAACCATAACCAAAGTAATTACTTTGGCCAATCAAAAAGGACTAAGACAATCCGGTAAACCAATCAAAACTCGAAGTAATTACACGTAGCTGACTGTCACCAAGCACGGGAAAATGTGCACACGCAAGCCACGATTGGTTTTGGTTTCACTTCTGATTGGTTGAAAAAGTAGCGTGAGAACTTTGAACCAATCACTGAGTGCAGTAATTATAAACCAAAGCAATTTGGGAATTACACTGTACTCTTGACACTCAGTTGAAAACCGCTCTATCTTTTTGCATGATGACACTCATATACTATATGCTGACAGAAATTATAAGTCACTTGAAACCATAGTTAATGTTGAAGTTTCTCATGTTTATGACTGGTTAACTGCCAATAAGCTATCTTTATAAACATAAAGAAATCTAACTTTGTTAGCTGACCTAGACAAAATTAAGACACTAAATTATGAAGTTAACTTGAGAGTATTTGATTATCATACCAACACATATATTTCCTTAGAATATAACTGAATTATGTGAAATTATATCTTGGTGTGTTGATCATTGATGAAAATCTCTCATGAAAATATCATGATGTCCACTTACATGTACCTTCAAAAATAAGTAAAACTGTACAGTAATTGGCATTATTGCTAGATTAAGACATTTTGTGCCCCTAGCTACAATGTACTTTACACTGCATATAATACAATGTACATCTCACTGATCTAGCCTTATCTGTTGTATGCCATAGTCACGTGGGGTCGAGCCACCAAGACTCATAGGGCGCGTTCGATTGACCGTATTCCGGAATAAGAATACGTGGAGTGATGATTAAAACGGTATGTTTGGCGCGTTGTGAAGCTGCAAGGATGATAAAAATATGTTTAAAATAGCATTTTAGAAAATGGTTGACAATTTTAATGTGTATCTCCGCAAAAACGAAGGATTTCCAACTTGTATTCCATGTATTCCTATTCCGGAATACAGTCAATCGAACGCACCCATAGAAACAAAAATTAATTCTTATTCTCCAAAAATGTGCCGTCCGCCTGATGTACTTTGGTGAATACAAATCTCATGCTGTACTCTACTTTTTTCTTCTCATTTTCTTCCTCTTGATTTTCTGTACTTTAAATCAGTTGCTGTTCTGATGCATGACATATCTAACAACTTATCGCCTCCTAATATTGCTAATTTATTTATTTCTAAAGCAAGCATTCATTCATATAAAACAAGGTCATCTTCAAGAGGTGACTATTTTGTTAAACCCTCAAGACTTGGGGACACTGATAAACGCAAACTGCAGACTGTGCAGACCGTCTGTAAAATGAAAATTCGGTTAGCCTAATTAGGCCTAAATAACATTCAGGTTAGCCTGTTTACGGTTAGCTCTCAATAATAGTGAGGGTAATGCCATATTTTATCCCTGGTCTGAACGGGCTGCACAGAACAGTCTGAAGTCTGCATTTTTGCGTGACCACAAGACTTGACAAACAAATTAAACCCTTTTGAAGAAATGTAAAAATGTGGAATAGTTTACCTCATGAAATCCACCATCTATCCAATAATGATTTTAAAATTTAAATCCACAATGTCTCACTCCAAAGACTTTCAGAAGAAAATGACTCTATTGATTTATCCTGTCTTAAAAACAATATATCTTTAAAGTTAATACTTTAGCTTCTCATATTTGCACTTTGTATTGATTTGATTTTAGATGATATTTACTTAATTGACTGTATACTTTGTACACTAGTTATTGTATACCTATATTCGTTCTATAATGTACTGTTTGTAAAACACAACTGAATACCATGGCTTTCTCTACTTGTTAACTCTTTTATATACATGTACGTGTAACCACTGCTCGTCTGGACTAGCTTTTGCTAACCGTGAGCAGTGCATATTGAACATGACATTGTACTGTACTATAATGATTTCTAGAATAAACATCGTTTTTTTTTTAACTGGCTGTCTGTAATTTGACGCCCCATGTTGCAGTAATTTAGAATGGGAAGAAAACTGTGCACTTGAGGTTAACACAGAAAGTTTAGTTGAACCAAATGGCTTACCTGTAAAGTGACATTATAAACAAATAAAAAAGCTTTGGCTTGCTGTTTCAAAGTTTCCAAAGCAAAGCTGAAATGAAAATCAGGAACAAAGTTACTAACTGATTAAAGCCATGACATCCTTATTATTTCAACATTCACATTAACTTGTAACTTTTAAGTAAATAATTTTATTAACTACTTCATAATGATATTAAGCAAAAATTACAAGAGCCATTTACAGGGTTCCCACTCTAACATGAAAAACAAAATTCCCTGACTTTCCCCTGACCAAAGGCAATTTTCCTGACATAATCTTTTACGATCTTCTAGAAATCTGAGGACAAGAAAGACCACTAACCCTAACCCTGACGATTCTACTTGTGTTGTAGAAAAAGATGAATCATGATAGTATTGAATTACTTGGCTGCTAGTAAAGAAATTTGGCCTTAATGTAGTGGACCACAATTTTTGTGAAATTGTGACAATATCCTTCCTAGGGCTTTCTCTGCCAACAGTGAAGTGGGCAACATTCGCAAAAAATGTAACAAGGACTAAGATAATTTATAATAATACGACACTACAGACTGCGTATTTGCAAACTACGACACTATGGAACAAAAGGATGACATCACGAGGAACAGTGTTTGCTCTCCTCTGTTTACACTGACTCTTGTAACAGAATGCTTTAAATAGCGACTTGTAATGGAATGCTTCAAGACGTATTGAGAAAATAACAAGGGACTTAACAGGTTCAGGTCCTACATTCAACCACAAGTCACCTAAAGTGCCCCCAACTGGGGAGTAAAATTGTCTGGTATTAACCGGTGTTAAACCTATTAAGTCTCACTCTCATGATCTGGTGGGGAAGCGTTAACGGAGACATACAAATGTAGGTTTTGAGTGGATCTAGATGTTGTTAACCTGTTCACACCATCC
>NC_090890.1:28902164-28919664 GCF_036669925.1 Montipora capricornis | reverse complement strand
TTTACTCTACTGCGAAGAGAACGACTCCAATTTCGTTCCCAGGGTCTCTTTGTCAATGAGGAGACCAATGACAATGGAGACCCTGGGAACCAGGTTGAGAAAGACTCTTGCGGGGGAAGGAGAACATGAAGAGGATGCGAGGTAGATTCAACACTGAATGCTTTTCCATAACTTCTTATCTCTTTCCTTTAGAATCTTCTGAACTGGTGCTGTATTTTGAATAATCACCGACTATTACATGAACGCACGTTGGATATAAAAAGGTAAATAGTCTCATATATCCCACAAACGCCAATGGAATAATTGTTTTCTTAAATGTTCATTAAATTCTAAACGCGTGGCCACTTGGAAATTAAAGCCAATCAGTTTCCATCTTGGTGACACTTGACGCAATCAGTTTCCATATTATGTCCCCAACCATCTCTCAAGAAGCCTGGTTTGGACTTAGCGTTCAAAAATTGGAGACTTACTTTAATAAGGTTAAGAATGATATTTTGATGTCTATGAACGAGCAACATGTCACCTTGCTCGTATTATTAGATTTAAGTGCAGCTTTTGACACGATACATCATGATAAGCTGATTAGTCGTCTTGAGTCTGATTTGGGAATAACTGACAATGTGCTTGCCAGGTTTAAATCGTATCTATCTGACCGGTTCTAGCGTGTCTCTGTAAATGGTAGTCTCTCTGATCAGTTTCCTTTAAAACAAGGTGCTCCTCAAGGTTTATGTTTGGGCGCAATCTGTTTCAGATCGTTGAACGCCACCGCCCACAAGTCCACTGCGACGCAAATGACACACAGTTGTGTATATATCATTCAGCCCCAATCGATCTGCGGATGTCGATTTTGCCATCAAGTCCATGACTGACTGTATCAGTAGTATTAGGAGTTGGATGATTTCAGATAATCTTATGTTAAAACTATGATAAAAAGGAATGTTTAATTATAGGCACCAGGCAGCAGCTGGCCAAGGTCAGCATCAATTGCATTAAGGTTGGGTCGACTGATGTTTGTCCTGTAACAGCAGATAGAAACCTTGGCTCGTGGTTCGATAAGCATCTCACTATGTCAACTCATATCAGGGGCACTCAACGGGAATATAGTTCGAAGCAATTTAAAAATAGCATTGTTAAACGTATTTACAATTAAAACGGTAGATATAGGCATATTTTTAACCTCTAAAAATTTTTCATCTTTTCGGATTTCCTAGCTGAAAGTCTAGTGATCCGAAAATTATAGGGATCAAAACTAACCTTTTCGAAAATTTCAGCCAGAAGAAAGTCTCCCGAAAATTCTAGGTGACCTTTTTAGGGTAAAAATCCGTTAAAAATGGGCAATTATACCATGTTTTAGATGCTCGAAAATCATAGGAGAGGCAGGCAAGCAAGGAATTTTACAACAAATGTTCCGAAAATTCTAGATCTCAAATCGTCTTCCGAACAGATATTTTCCGAAAATTAACGTTGGGTGCCCCTGTCATATTAGCAAGATATGTGGTGTTGCCTTCTACCATTTGCGTAATATCAACGCATTCGCAAGTATTTGTCTCGAGAATCAACGGAAATGCTTGTCGATGCATTTCTTACATCTCGTGTTGATTATTGCAACAGTCCGGGCTGCCCAACTACCAGCTTAACAAATTGCAGAGAGCTTTGAACGCCACAGTCAGGCTATTTTGTAGTGCACCTACGTTTTGCCAGATCTCACTCCTTTTGCATGATCTGCATTGGCTACCTCTTAAAGCCCGGATACCATTTAAGATACTGTTTACTACATTTGAAACAATTTACGGCCTTGCCCCTAGTGTGTAAACCCCATTTACACACGCCAAAAAATCGGCACGGCACGACACGGCACATTTTTGTCACCTTCCCGAAACCACTTTAGCACGGCACTACTCATTTACACGACCAAAAACTAAAGATTTTTCTCTTGCTGGGAACGGTTCAAATTTTTAACTGGCAGCCCTAATTTTCGTCTGTTTGTTACCCGGAAAATGGCGGATAGACAACAAGCAATCATTTTGCATCGCGCGTTAAGCGTTAAATATGCCTTACATCAAAACGGATTAGCAATTGCTATTTTGCGGGCCAGTTTATTGTGAGATCTGTTTTTAATAAAAATAAAGTTCAAGTTAAAAACGTTAACAGTCTATTCAGGGACGAAAGCATGATATCGAGATCTCCTAGAAAACTCAGAAGGAAAAAGACAGAAAAAGACCTGGTTTTTAATAGTTGTTTATATTGGCCCTCCTCGGGCCAGCTTATTCCGTGGTTCTTCAAGTTTTTCTTTGGCGAACGGAACGTGTTTGTATCTCTTCGGCCGCCATTTTTTTTTTGGGGGGGGGGGGGTGAGTTAGGTTTTGGTATGCATCACGGAAGTGTAAGGGGAGGGGGAGAGGTTTAAGAGAAAGCAACACCGTAAGAAAACAGGGACGGGGGGGGGGGGGGGGGGTTTGGGACACAACCTACCCAACTAATTTAAAGTGCTACTGTGATCAAAAAATCACTTCCTTTTTTCTTCAGATTTTGAAAGTGTGATTGCTCAACACTTGCAAAAGTTTGAGCTTTGATTTTTATTTAAAGGTTGTTTACTTTGAGCGTAAGTTTTGGGCTTCATGGTCCGCCATTACTCACGTTCCGATTGGACATCAGAGGGTTGGATCTAGGGAAAAGTGACGTCATTGACTAACTGGCTTAAATTTTCAGCGAGTTCACGCACCTTATTATATGGAAAACACGAGTTTAAAAGTCTGAAAGCCCGAAACTCCCGTGCTGCATATTGATTCGGCCGCGTAAACACGCATTGCATTCTTGAACCATTGAGTCTTTGAAGTCATTTTCTCCTCGATCCAGCTCTCTCAAGACTTTAAAGTTAGTAATGGCCGTCCATAAAATAAGAAAAATCCAGTTAAAATAAACAGGTGTCTTTTTTAAAATCAAGGCTTTTTAGTTAACACAGTTTTGAAATCCAAAGAACAATAAAAATTGATTTTTTTGGTCATATTAGCAATTTAAAATGATTAGTACTGCTACAAAAGCGATGTGTAAGAAGAATCAGTAAATCTTGTTACGACACTCATACCGATCAAATATTTAAAGACGTTATTATTTACCGTTACACGACATGTATCTAACTGAAATAGGCAAAATAATGTACCAATTTAAGGTCGAATTGTTGCCAAATATCTTTAACAACACTTTTATATTAAAGAGCCAGGTTCATGGTTATAATCAGTACTACAGCTGTAGAACAGTAAGTTCTTTTCATTTTCCTATATGCAGAACCAACTTGCGGCTTTTTTCGTTCCAGTGACCAAGGACCTCTGTTTTTCGACACATTCAGCCTTGCTATTCAAAATTCAATAAGTGCTGCAACTTAAAAAAAAATCCCTCTTTCATAAAAGTGTTTTCCTTTATAAATTTTGACTTTCCCTTGAACCTCATTCTACTTCTTTTTGTTTGTTTTGTTATTTTACTTATTTCGCCTCTGTCGTTCCATTAATCACTGCAATTAATTTGATCAAGTCATAGTTGAGGAAGCCTGCACTCTATAAGCTTTATGGTTTCTCTGGGCTTTCTCGCCATTTTTTCCCTTTCCGTAATAAAAATGTCAGTAATGACTGATTTCGTATCCCTGATGAAAAGGAATGTATAGCCTTAAGCTTATGACAGCACTCTTACAAGTACTACAAGTAGCATGACCGTTAAGCTGTTGCATTAATTAAAAAGTTTTGATTAGACTGGTTTTCAATTGAGTGTCGAAAGTAATTCGATAATTACTTTGGTTTATGATTACTTCACTCATTGATTGGTTCAAAGTTCTCGCGCCACTTTTTCAATCAATCAGAAGTGAAACTAAAACCAATCGTGGCTCGCGCGTGCACATTTTCCCGCGCTTTGTGTCGGCTTCGTGTAATTACTTCGAGTTTTGATTGGTCTACTGGACAGTTTCCGTCCTTTTTGATTGGCCAAAGTAATTTCGACACTCAATTGAAAACCGCTCTACACACAACCTCGTTCCCAGGGTCTCCATTTTGGTTTATACATAGCAAGTCCCACAAATCGTTTATACTAGCTAAACAAAAAAGCAGTTATCAATCAAAAGGACAACAATATATCAAAGGAAAGGGAACCGTGACTAAACTTTTACGTAGCTTTTATCCAAACAGGTATTTATGTATTACAAATGCATTGGTGTAAGAAGAAAGTTACAGACGAAGCTAAGAACAATTTCTGTACTAATTTGGGAGACTGTGTATTATTTAACAAACGAGAAAAGAGTCTTTTATCGGGTTTTGAACCACGAGGCGAAGCAGAATGGTTTCAGACCCGATGAAACACGACCTGTGAGTTTATTGAACGGCTTCAAAAACATTCCACAAAAAGCGTGTCCCTCTTGAGAGGAGAGGAGTGAGAGGTGAGAGGAGAACATTAGGATACAAGAAAAACAAGCTATGCCTCATTAGTATGCTTTATGCACGTGACGTTTTTTCAATGACTTAATTAGATAGGCTGTTTCGTTCATGAAGTATTCATGTATTTGTGAAAAATCAAGTCAAATTACATACTTGGATAAAAAACGTCTTGGAGCAGGATAGGGAACCACATGAGGAGGAAGGAGGCTTCAGGAGGAAGCCGACTGCTCTCATAACTGCGCCAACCCTACTTATAAAGATTATAAACAGGTACACAAAACTATGAGTAACAAATCCGGCGCCCGACACGATAACTTCAGACCGTCTGGGTTCCTCGAGAACTCAAAACCGGAAACTTTAGATCCCCCCGGGCGTGTCGGAAAAAATCATGGCCGAGTAGTCGAAGAGATGGAGGTCCGACTTCAGATCACGCACTGACCATAAACTGGAGCTGTTTCAGTTCATTCGATCCCAGTTAAACTCCTTGCGGTGCTTGTAGACAAGCAAATGGTCGCCCTACCATTCCGGCGTTGGGATTCTTAAAAGAGTGAGTAATTTACGAAATGCTGTTGCATTAATCGTCTGCTAAAAATTTCGCATGGTTAATCGATACTGCAGGTCATGGAAACCATATTAATGACATGCATGCCCATCTACTACAAATCAACAAAAACTATACAGTTCTGCCAGTCTGACACCGAGTTTAGAATGTCCTTTTAGAAAGTTCATTTGTATTTGTCCAAAAAATACAAGAAAACAATGTGGTTCAATGATCACCGTCGTTTCTTCACATATTACAAGATAACCAGAAATTGGCTTCTTAAGCTTTGACCTGCGAGAAAACAAAACAACAAAACATTTGGTCAGCCCTCGTTTTTCCTGCTTGGCATCAACTACACAATTCAATCACCTGATCAATCATCCCTTTCTTCTCCTTCAATTATTCACTCAACGGATATAAAGTGGTCAAGGTTTTAGTAGATTCTCCAGTGGAATAAGACACTTCAGCTGATATAGGGATGAATTATCGCTTATTGCATTTTTTTAGCAAACGACACAGAGAACTTTAGCATCGCGTTTGCAAAAACGGCAAAACGTCAAGCTGTAAATTGCATTTTGCTACAAATATCAAGACGAGTTGGAATAATAGAACTTTCATGCTTTTCTTTGAGCTACGAACGTAAACCGGAAGTGGTCATTTCGCATACCCGGACAGCAGTCCCTCCAAAGACTGTTCAACTAATCGTCTCTAATAGAGAAAAGATACTCAGTAATATAAATGTGGTAGCGCCAAGACAGGTTAACAGGGAAAACATCTCACTTCCGGTTGCCACTCGTGACTCAAAGACGTCTCGTGCTTAAGCCACCAAAAGTGTTCAACAAGAGGTACGACCCTACCCAAAAATTTGCATGAGCATTGTTTCTATTTTCTCTTGGGACTTACAATGGTTCCAAGAGAAACGGAAAACAGTGCTTGTGCAAAATTTTGGAGAGACAAACAAAGAGTATTATGGTATTTTTGTTAGTGGCTAATGGTGCGAGAACAAGTCCACAAGCAAACCAGTCATGTAAGCCCATACCAACGTATATGGGAATTAAAAACACACATCCAAGCATTCACAATAGATAATGGTTTGTACCCTATATGAGGGCAAGCACGAAGTATATACAGAACATCTTGAGTACCGACGGTTGGCTTTTAAACAGGTCAACACTTATGGCCATCCCTCAAACTGACATTGGACATTTCGTAACAATAACACGACGCAATATCCCATCTTAATATGACAAGCTTACCGCTGTAAAAAGAAAGAAAATGAACAAGAAATAGCCTTTCTAAGCTAAGGAAAAAACCCCGTTGAAGACGGTCAACTTTCAATTGTTTTGCTGGGTACTACTATGTCAACACTCTAAAAGATTCAACTTTCCTGGAGCTTGCCTCGTTAGTCTAGTGGATATCGGAAACTGCAAGATGAAGCCATCGATCCGGGTTCATCATATTTTTGCTTTATAAGATCGAAATAATAGTCACAACATTTGAAGTTTTCCAAATCAAAGATAACGTTCAAGTTGGGCATATTACACCGCAGTTTCAACGCAACTGATTGCCTTAGACCTGTCCACGTTAGAAAGTTGGAGCTTTTCAAACCTGCACCCCTGACGACATTCAAAGATGCAATATTTGACATGTCATAAAGCAGATCAGTGGTGTATTTAATATTATCACAAAAATGTTTGTAAAAAACACTTTTACCCTCAATCGTTATTTCCTTGTTATTCCATAAAATGTATTTGTAAATGTTGTCCGGATCTTCGATTTCTCTGACTTTTGACCACCATTTTAATAGTTCATGATAAAAGGTTATTGGAAGTATTATTTGGTTAATGTCATAATTAAATTTAATTAAAAGTAAAACCCCTATGTTCCGTAATAAGTAATTTAGGTATACCTTCCAAAAATTGGAATATTCTGGGTCAACTATTCTTTTTAGCCAACTTAGTCTTAAGGCTTTAATCACAGTATCACAATCTAACATTATAAGTCCCCCTTGATCATAAGGTGCGTACGTCGAGAGTCGGGTAACTTTGTCTTTCCCATTCCACAAAAAATGAAAGACCAGGGTGTTAAATTATTTTATAACATCTGGCGGAGTACATATCACCGAATCATTTTTTGGAGTAGAAGTGTTCTTATGATGTTAACCTTGCCATGAATCGATAGCCCTCTTGACTTCCATAGATTTATTGTATTTTTAATTTTTTTCAACCTCTGCTTAAAATTTTTTTCTACCAATAGTTGTACATCATATGTTATAAAGATTCCTAAAAATTTAATGCATGTTTTCCACTTAACTCCTAATGGTTCATTTTTGCAGTTCTGACAGGAGCCAATCTACATTGCTTCTGTTTTCGTTACGTTAAGTTTAAGTCCAGACGCTTTCTCAAACAGTTCAAGTAATATAAATAAGGCTTGAGCAGAATCCAAATCTCATAGGATAGCTGTTGTGTCATCCGCAAACTGCAACAGTTTTGTTTCTAAACCGTCTATAGATATGCCTTTGATGTTTTCTTGATTTCTTATCGCAATGGCTAAGATTTCCACTGCCGTGACAAAAAGATAAGGACATAAGGGATCACCCTGCCTTACCCCACGATATATATTAAAGTACTGAGAGCACAGACCATTGCTTATAACACAACTTTGAATATCACTGTAAAAAGTCTTAACCCATTTTATCAAATCAGGCCCGAAGTTGAATTTTTCCAAGTAGTTTTCAAGAAAGTCCCATTCTAGGCTATCAAAGGCTTTTTGCAAAATCGATAAATAAAAGACCTGGCAATATCTTCACTTTGGTATATTCCATTATGTCTAGAATTGAACGAGTGTTGTCACTAATTTCTGCCTGGGATATATCCTGATTGGTTGTTATGAATCAATTCAGGTAAAAAACACTTCATTCGTTCAGCAATTAATAACTTTAGAAACAATTTTTGCATCAACGTTCAAAAGAGAAATTTTCCTCCAATTTGTAAGGTCACAACGGTCATGATCTTTTTTTCGCGATGAGTGTAATCACAGATTGTCGTTGTGATGGACTCATTTTTCCTTTTACAAAGGATTCGTTAAAACAGTTAACTAAAGGTTCCCCGGCCTAGAAAATCCCAAAAGGTTTTGTAGAATTCTATAGGTAGTCCATCATTTCTTGGTGCCTTATTTAATGAAAAGGAATTCAAGACCTTTGTACATTCCTCTATGTTTATTAATCCTTCTCCATGATGCACAGATTCAATAGAAAGTGTTGGTATAGGTAAATCTTCAAAGCATAATGTATTTTTTTTTCCGACGCTATTTCGTCTTGATTTGTAAAGATTTTCGTAAAAAGATCTCTCCGCTTCTAGGATTTCAAAAGGGTCAGTTGTAATAACTCCACTTAGACGAAGTTTCCGTATATGTTTCCTAGTATGATTTCTTCTCTCTAAATTCAAAAAATATTTGGAATGTTTTTCCCCACATTCATGCCACCTTGCTCGTGATCTGACAATTATGCCTTCCACTTTTTTCTCATATAATTGTTCTATTTTTTCTTTTAAAACATTTAAAGCTAACAAATTCTCTTGAGTAGGATTATCTTGATAAATTGAAGTAGCCTCCTTGAATTGATTATTTAGCTGTTGTTCCTCCATTTTTTGCTGTTTACACTTATTCATCGAATAAGATCTGGAGTATTTTTTTACACTATATTTAACCCAATCCCATACAGATCGCGGATCACTAAGATCTTTCTTCCCTTCCCTAGCCAAGTAGGCAGGAGACAACTTAATTCGTTTACATATTGCTTATTATTCAGAAGGGTGCAATTCAATTTCCAAAAACCTGGACCTTTAACCCTTTCATCAACGTCTTGAAATTCTATTACTATTGCAGAGTGATCAGTTTTTATACTCGAAATCATATCCGCCTCGCTAACGTTATCAGATAATGAGTTTGAAATAAGCCAATAGTCTAAGATTGAAAATATCAAAGGCTCTGATTGACTCCAGGTGTAGCTTCCTCTTGTTGGATTCTTTACTCACCAAATATCATGCAAATCCAGCTCGGACTGTATCTGCTCAATTGCGTTGATTACGGATTGTCTAGGTGTCAGAATTCCACCTCTTTTGTCAATTATGGGGTTTAAAGGACAGTTAAAATCTCCTCCCATGATAATATTTTCAATCACATCAAATTTTTTTGTTTATAATGGTTTGCAGGAATGATTGGTAAAAGGTAACCAGTTCATTGTCTCTGTTAGGACCATATATGTTAACTAAAAGGACGGGTTCTCAACTCTGCCTCGCCTATTGTGAATCTTCTCAGCTTGTTTAAAATGTTTGTTTCGTTGAAGTAGATTTGAAGTCTAAAGTAGATTGTACGTCGTGTAAGTTTAATAAAACGAAATGTCAGTTTGAGGGATAGAAATAAGTGACGACCTTTTAACCAAGACATTACAAACTTACCAGGCTTTTTGTCTCCTCTCTCGGGTATTTTACCTTGATAATTTCCAAGTTGAACTGCTTGCGTGAACAAATGGCAATGAGACCCATTCTAGGACTAGTTGCTAAAGGACAAGGCCAAAAAATATCAACGTCCCATTCAACATCCATTACACCGAGTAGATCTCCAGACCTTACGTTGAACAGCTCAAGGCGGCCGCCAATTGGGTGAACGGATTTCACAAAAATACACTCCTCGTCACCGATGAATTCACAATTGCAAGTGGTGAGATCATCAAATTTGAGGCGCACATTACCAGAAAATGCATCGAGAATGTAGGTGTCGGGCATGACAAAAACAGCAATAAATTGACCCTTGGGGGAAAATGATCCCATCAAACCTGACAAATGGGCACCCTGGAGTGCACGCCACAGTGGTTCGGTTTTACCCAATTGCCTCATTTCAATGAACTCTGGATCCATTCCAGGCGAGGCAAACAGCTGGAGGTCCCCGTAGCAAGCAATCAACCTCCCGTGAAGACGTTTAAATGTTACCACATTATCTCCACCAACAGTATTCAAAACGATCCCTTGTCGCGTTTCATGTGTTATGCATGCCACCTGATCATCTGAAATAGGAAAGACAGCACATGCGCCAAAACTCCATTGTCGCATGCAGACTGACAAATCCAAGTTCCACAGTTCAAGTGTGGTATTAGTTGAAATCAAAATGCCTTCTTTTAAAGTTACAAAATCAAAGATATGGTCACTCTCAAAATCTTTCTGTCCTTTAAGTTCCCCATTTAAAACGTCGCAAGCTATAATTCGCCATCTGCGCGATCCGAAACAAAGTATCGCATAAACACTCTCACCGGTTAACGAAAGTCGCAGACATCTGACAAGTTCGAGGCGGAACTCTGTGCTCTTCGTTGGTGCATTCCGATAAACTAGTTCAATGTAACCTTCACATGTGTGGTTCCTTAAAAGAGATTGGCTGTTAAGCACTACATCGGAATAATCGCGCGAAACCACACTCAGAGGATCGCCCAACAAAAAGCCACCGATTCTATGGGATTCTAACTCAAATGAATTTGTGCAAGGAACCAGAGGGCGCATCCAACAGAGAAGCTCGGGCCGGTCAGTCACGATTGAACGAAACGTTTGCTTGAAACCGAACCAATTTGAACACAAAAGAAATCGACTGTCTGGTGAAAACCTAATCATTCCAAAAAGCCCCCAAGGTACCTCTGCTAGAGTTGAAAAACCATTTTCTCGGTCAACTAAACAAATAGAGCCCGTTAAATGGGAAATTGCCACGAGCTTTCCATCTTGGGACATTGCAAAAGATAAAATGTCTTTTTCTCTGTTGACACGATCAATCTCCCTACCATCGTTCAGATTCCACATCGTAAGACATTTTGCATCGTCGGGACAATCAGTTAACATCTCGTCGCCGCAAATAGAACAGACAGAAAAACTGCACTTACTGGTAGGAAAAAGAGGCTTCAAGTCTCCATTAAAGGAGTAAGCAGTGTTTAGCACTCCTGGCAAAATGACATCCTTGATAGGATGAAATACCACAGAACGATAAAAACCAAAAGTCACTTGAAGTTGCGAAGTTGCAGGGATTCTAAATGGACCATGCAGGGAACCATACTGTTTTGGTTTAACATAACGCTCCCATATAAGATTACCTGAAGCAAGTGACCAAAACTGAATGCTTCCATCGCGGCATTCACACACCATGTATTCTAAGCTAGGGGACACATCCAAACAAGCCACTTGTGATCCACAAACAAACCGAGCTTGAATAGCTGTTTGGGAGTCATTCTTGTTTAAGAACTCCATGTAAGGTTTATCGGAATACTTGGTCTCCAGAAGCTGGCGAGACTCAGAAGATAATTTAGTTCTTCCGTCATTCAAGAGACATTGAAAGATGGTAAAGGGATATTCCTGTAAGGTTACGCGGTGATTCTTTAAAAGAATCAATAACGACGAAAGGGTTTCATGACAATCGGTAGATAATGTCTTAAAACTACCCTTCTTCATAATACCAACGATATCTTCAGTGGATGTTGGCAAGTTCACACAAAGCTTTGCGTACAAAAGCTCTGGGTCTGACACATATTTTCCAACCCCTCGTTCAAGGCTGCAGGATTTCATGTCCTGGTCTAACTGTAACATGTGCTGAACTCCATGTTCCAATGCATACCTTGAAGTGTCAGAAAAGGATTGCAGCTTACCAATACCTTTTCCCTTTAACTTGTCAAGCTCGTTACAGCAAAGAGTAGAAAGGGTCTTATGGCCTTCCATTTCCTCCACACTGAAAGAGTGCTGCCTGTAGCGTGACTTGTCTGTCAACCAGTCCTTGACTGATTTATGAGAGAAATGAATGCGGTCTTCGTGAACAGGAAGAAGTGATGACACAATGGTGATGGCTTTGCTTGCCTTTCGCATAACAATGGAGGACGACAAGTTCGTGCACAACAATTTAGGAACAAAACCCAATGGAAGTGGTTCTCTGGAAGCGGCAATGGCAGAAAGGAAACAAAGAAATTGTTCTTCAGTTATGTTTAGTTCTTTATGCAAGTCTTGTTCGAGCCGTTGAAAATACGACTGGTAAACACATGCGATGCCCGTCGGAAGGGTCTCGTCCAGTTGTTCCAAGGTGAGAAGAGTTGAACACTTGGACCTTACAAAATCCACCAAAAACTTGGCACACAGGAAGACTCCCTCTGACTTTTGCACAAGATCATCTAAGACCAGCTCACTCATTTCAGATTCCAATAAATCGCTAAGACTACGTTCAAAGTAAAAACGAATGACCTTCAAGTTCTCTTCATCTTTTGGCTCCAGTAGCAGTGGTTGTAAATCTTTCAGGTTGTCCCAAATGTTGACTTCGGGTCGCGTCGTCACCAGAAATCGAAGCCAAAGTGGTAAATTCTTAAACAACTTAGCAATCACATCAAGAAGATCATTTTGTCCTTGGTATTCACTTTCATCTAAAGCATCTATTAACACAAGAGATGTAAAATCTGGATCTGCTACCCTATTTAGAGGTTCTAAAAAAAGCAAATCAAACAGATCTTTCACTTCCATGTCGTTTATCTCTACACCCAGATTTCCAGAGCGCTGTTCGACAAGCGCTTTCTTGTACTCTGGAAGACAGGATGACAGGTGACAAGCTAAAGACTGCAACATCACCTTGGGATTCCTCTGGCGTGCTCTGTCATGGTGACAAAAATGGCTTCCCGCCAATCTGCCAGCTTCTTGCATTCTTTTACAAATCTCAGCAGCGATGACAGATTTCCCCATCCCTGCATTTCCACTGAGCACCAAGACACGATTTGGAGAACTTGCATCATCCAACCAGGTGTCGATTCTAGCAAAGAAAGACTCACGGGTTCCCTCCAAGTATCTCTTTGTATAATCTGTGATATCGGGTTCCGTGTCAACCCTTGCAAGTTTCTTTAGGATTTTGTCCTCCTGATTGGTGTTGTGTTGTGTCTCACGGCTTTCAGTGACAATTTGATGAATGTCTTGAATCATAGAATTGCTTTCCTTGACACTCTCCAGAACTGTGTCCTGACACTGACGCACCTCATTAAGTTGAGTCTTGAGATCTCTTTCACTCTCTGCCCAGTCCCGCAAGGCTTCAAGATAATCCTCCTCTCCACATCGCTCCGCGTTTAATCGATCAATCTCTGCCTGACTTAACCCAAGAGACACTAGAACAGCACTGATTTCCTGCCACAGAGAATTGAACATCAGATCATCGACACCAGTGGTTGTGATGTGCCCATACAACTGATTACGGAAAAACTTAATCCGAGCAAGGTTTGCCTCATGAGAAGTGTCACTTGGGGGCGGCTTGCAATGCCATCCGGTGTGGGGAGGGGTAAGTCCACAAATGTTGGTCAGAAGGAGGAACAGCAGAGTGATATCAAACGTGTTGGAGTCAGGGGCAGCTCCACCAACAGGAAAGAGCTTGTCCCACTGGTGACCATTGAGTATTCTTCTGCGTAACAGGTTGTTAAGGATAGAATAACAGGAATTAAGATCAGCTGCCAAGTTTGCAGGAGGGTGATGAGTGTCAAAAACACTTCTCAGTACAGTTGTTCCACCATCAATAATAAGTCGACTCAGCTTGGCCCCATTTGTCTTCTCCTTAGAGCTGGCCAGGGGACCAGGTGTGGCCATTGTAATCCAAACTGCTGAATTTTCACATCATATCTGCACAGAAAAGTAAAGAAAACATATGTAGTTTTTGACTGAGTGTAACCCATTCACAACTCAAACGCCCTTGGACGCCTCCCACTGACGAGTAAAATCGTGTGCCATTAGACAGAGTAAAAAGTGTCATTGTCAGGGGCCAATGAGTCAATGGATTGACTTATTGGATTCTATTGAGTTAAGTAACTGATTAACAATTACCACCATTGACTATCTTTATAAAAATTAAAGTATCTTCAGTGCATATGATTCACTTAAGCAAAAAAGCTAAGAAATCGAGGATCAAATGAGTGCCTGCATGGGCAGTTCAACAAGAATTACCTTTGGTTAAAACCGATAATCAAAGGCTCATGTGAGACAGCTCATGCATAAAGTGGATTATAATTAGCATTGGTAAAGAATACCCATGCATGCGCCATTCCGTTGGAGTGCATAGGGAGTACAATGGGTTTTTTTTTTCATGGTAGAGATGAGATCAGCAAATAGATTGCATCATGATTGCACTGCACTGTTCTTTTGAAGAAGAATGCAGTTATTTACAACTTAAAAGTCTTTTGTTATTGAAATTCTCGCCCCAAGCAATACATGTATGTTGCCACTGAACTTAACTTTGTCTTAAATATCTCCAGATACAGATGATATGGAAAAATCTCATTAACATTTTTTTTTTATCACAGTGAAGGGCCAACAATAATACTGTTTTGATTTGCTATGGTCAAACCCTTGCAGGGGTTCAATTTTGCAAGTTACATTGTAAATAAAATATTACTGTAAGTTGTCAGGTTCTTATCATTTAATGTATTTTTCCTTCCTTTTCATTGGCCGAGAGCCGACGACGTGACCTGCAAATAACTGCCTACAAATAAGTGTTTTGCTGCAAATGATATTGTGCTCGTGTAATTGAATCCACGCTCTTGTGTGAAAATGGCAGTTCGCTTTCCTGAGCTTTCAGAAAGTGATTTAAGGAAGCTCCAACCAGTTTTAACACTTTCAACAAACTGTGCTATTTAGAAGGACTGAATCTATCAAACGTTTTCACTTAATGGTAATATTATGATGCCATATGAAACACCAATAGATGCTTAACAAGATGCATTTATTAATGCGACGTACCAGGTTACCATGGCAACAAAAAGCCATCTACAAACAGCCTATCTTTTGTCTTTAAACGCATATATTTCAAAAATGAACTGGCTGAGCCCCATCTTTTATTGCTGGAGAGTGATTAGAACGCTAGGATAAAGCTTTCTGCAAAGTTTAAAAAAGTTTTCTGGAACAGATTCATAGCCACCTTCACAATTGAAAATTTTAAGTTGGCTCTGAATCCGCTCCAGAGAATTTTGTCAAACTTTGCCGAGAGTTTTGTCTTAGCCTGCTAATAACATTTTATTTTCAATTTTTCTTGCATGGTATGTTGAGTCAAAGTTCACTTTACTTACATACCGTATTAGAGACATACAATATCACTGTTAAACCTTACTGCACAAAAGGAACTGAACAACAACACAACAAAGCAAAAAGCCTACCCCTACCATGCACAACAAAACACTGTTTTAGCAAATGGAGTTCCTATCGAAGCCTCGCTTTCTTTGTCCAAATTATGGTAAATCATGTTACAGCAGTTATCAGTCACACATGTCCCTCAAAGACTTCTTTTCATTTTTCAAAAGTAAATTTTGGGTGGACATCAATTAAAATTTTTAATGTTTCCACGGCAATAGTCCTGTTCACTTGGCGACAGTCGAATTCATCATGGAAACATTTGATTGACGTCCACTTCACTTACTTTCCGAAATTGAAAAACAAGTCTTTGCGGGGCGCATGTGACTGATAACAGCTGTAATGTTCTTGTTTGAGTAAAGTGTATATTGCCCAAGTTGAACAAGTCTATAATTAAAAGCGGCATTCTCAATTTGACCGAAGGGAGTAACTTTTTGCAATGTTTTACTTTGCGGGTTTTCAATTCTGCAGGAACTATTTTTTTGTGGGGCTACAAGTAAGTCAATCCGCAAAATCCGCAAAAATAAGAACCTGCAAAATTTTCATGTTACATGTAGGTAAGTACATTGCATAATTCATTCTGAATTAATTAATGTAATTATGGCATTCAGTCAGCCCACCAGTGACCACTGATCAGCTGTCTTGTTGACGCATCACTGAATATCCCTCATTGAATGTAACAAAGAACAGTCCTGGTTTTTCTTCTCATGGCCAGTTCAAATGGTCTTAATACATGTACAAACCATCCTTCCAAAAAATACCTCGATCGTCTACCAAGTTTCAAAGATTTAGATATAATTTATTCACTCTAAATGGTACACAAGAACTCTGATTTTAACACCTTTTCTTCTGCTATCAGTTGTAAATATTATTCTCCACATAGTTTTTTCCAGCTAAAAAACACACATGCAACCTTCGCCCTTTCCAAATTTCTTAGTTTTTCATACCAATAACCTAAGCCTGAGGCAAAATTTAGACAATTTCCAAACCCACTTATTACATGTAGAAGAGCTTGATTTTCGCTTTAATATCATAGGTATTACTAGGACAAAAAAATGAGTATCCAAATTTGGATTTTAATCCTGCTATTCCTAATTACAAGTTTGAATATGTGCCGACACCTCTCTCTGCTGGAGGTGTTGGTATGTATATTGATGAGCAACTCAAATACACATATGTTCTAATGAAGTTTTAAGGCTCTTTGGATTGAGGGTGCAGGGTGCAGGTCAGGGTTGCAGGTCAATGTTTCACCATAGCATTATCTAAAGCATACATCTTACTCCAAAATGGCTGCCATTTTAGTATTATTTTGTTTCCTTGCCAATTGGCCCTTTTAGCCTCGCTTTCAGACATAAAATTAAAAGGAATATTTACTGTCCGGTAACCTTGAATGAGGTCAAAAGGGCCAATTTGCAGTCAAACAAAAGTTAGAATACAAAAATGGTGGCCATTCATACATTTTCCTATAAAAGATTCATGTCTCCTAAGGTCGATGAATTGTCAGAATTCTGTTAAATGGCTATGCCGATTGAAAAACAGCATTACCATGCATTGTCGTATCTATGAAAGGCAAGCGCTTCTTGGCCCTTTGGCTAAGATCAAGTGCCATTGTCAGACCACTGCAACCTGGTGCAGCATTACACGGTTAGTATAGGAAATCATATAAACGCGAGTGCATTCCACAACTTATGGTCGCAAGTGATGTTTTCAAAGTTCTCAAAATTACATTACTATTTTTTATTTGTTATATGCTCAACAAAATCACTCCATTACTTTGTTTCCATAGCAACTTCCATATTGCAATCTATTTATGCATTGGTTGTTGACCAATCAGAAACGCAATATTTTGTTGAGTATATAATAAACCCTGTTACCAGTTCGCATGAGGGCATTCTAGGCCACATTTAATATTTCTCATAGTTTTTTGTTTCCACCAATTTTGTCCCAACATAGTTCGTCAATATTCCGCGCAACTCAACTGTGAATTGTGGTGGACTTTTTGCTCATGGTGGGTATTGTGCTGTCCCATTTCTCCAGAATTTTTGCGGTCACACAAATTTTTGAACCTTGTTATCGGCGTTTCACATTGACCCTCACTTTTATACTTTCACAACTCCTACTCAACATTATCTAACCAGTGAATTTTTGCCTTCAACCCACCGCAAAACCTTTTGTTTAAACAAGCATCTAAGGGAAGACACATGAATTTATTGAACCTTTCTTTAACAGGGTTTTGCCTTGACCCGCAAGTTTGTGCTGGAAAAACTCTCATTTGGAACTTTTGGCAACCAGACTGGACCAACTAGGACAAGATTATTGCTTTAAACAGCATTTAATCAGAGAGTTTTTTCCTTCAGCACATGCTGTGCTAAGTT
>NC_090890.1:28864664-28889664 GCF_036669925.1 Montipora capricornis | reverse complement strand
GAAGGAAGTTCTTCTTTTTTCCCTGGGTCCATTGGGCTGCAAATTTCTCTCCTCTTTCTTCCAGTTTGCTGCAATTTCTGAAGAGATAATTTATGCTTTCTTATTATTTGTTTCCTTTCTATATTTGAATGCAACCTCATAGTTTGCTTCACAATTAATTTTACTTTGAATAATAGAACATAAGAGATCAATAACAGAATCTACACTTGAAAATACATTTGTTACATGTTTTGGTTCAGAACTATTGTATACAAAAACGTGGTAATTCATCTTTTGCTTTGCATACCACTGGAAAACACAACTAATGCAGTAGCTAGATATTCACATCAAAAAGCATGAGCTACTTTCCTTATTATCCAAAATGGCAGTTGTAAGCTGTTGTTTACTGGGAACCACATAAATGTACAAGATAAATTTCCCTGACATCTTGCTCTATGAATAACTTTTACATGGCCAGCGGCCTATGTCTAATTTCTTTAGAAAATCAGAAATAAAAACATATTTTGCTGGAGTAACATTTCTGATAAATTGCTCTTCCATTCTCAATGATAATATCAACTGTTTGAGAGGTGCAATAGTTACAATACTTTTGAGGTGGAAAAACAAAATAGAATAAAATGACACACCAGGACATTCTTTGCAAGAACAAAGATAAACATCATTTAAGTGCTCCTAGGGTCTAAAATTTTGGTTTCGAACATATAATGAATGAACAATATGCTTCCACTGTTGCTTTACATTTTAATAATGTTAACACATTTTAATCTCATAAGTAACAGATGTTTGTGCACATATATTCTGAAAATGTTGTACCAAATTCATTAATGAATCTATTTCAATTGAAGTACATGTTGCAAATGGGTCCCATACCTAATAAATCTCTGCTATGAGAGTAAAAAAATTTACACCTCCCATTAGGCAGACAGTATATTGCTACTGTGTAAAGTTCAAGTGTTAAAATATATGCATGATAATTATCCATGAGCAAACAATCAAAGGCAGCTAACATTGATATAACATAAGGAAAGTCTGAAATTCTAGGATTAGTGCACTATTTAGAAAACCACTATAACTATCACTGTATGTCAACTGATAATTAAAGTAGCTTAAGTTATAACCATAACAGGCAAATCTGTCAAAAATAGGTCGGAGTCCCTGTTTGCATTATTGTGACAAAGCTGATTACATACTATTCCCAATGTTTATAATTTGAACCAAGTCAGATGAAGAGGTTATTGGATTCCTGAAATTTTAAACAAGTGCCGACAGAGACATTGACACATTTGTGTCTACATTTGCCGTACTGTGTGGTGGGGCAATAGTTTTAGTTGGATCAACAATTCCTGGACCTGGGTTGTTTGTACGTCATTTGCGAGTCGAATTAACTCAGGAATGTAAAAGCGATACAAATAGATCTTTGTAAAGCCACAGATGATTAATTTGTTACATTTCATAAATGTGAACCAAACTTTTCAATACTGGCACATAAATGGCCTCTAAGTAAAACAAAAGTAAGACAGAAAACCAGAATTTCCCCTTGAAGCATCCTCTAAATTCCTTTGCCACCAAATACGCGTAAACAGAATGCATATCAACGACTAGTCTGTATTTCTGAAAGAATTCCCCATTTTGACTTCGTCGCATGCCCATACTGACAACAACAGTAGTTCAGATTGTTAAAAGTCGGATCAGTTTTTTCTCAGGTAGTCTCAGTTTCGCTCAAAGCTGCCCTAAGGTTCTCAAAGATCACTAGGAGCTGAGATGACCGGCATGTTGATGGAGATCAGTTTGAATGACCTTTATGTCGATCCCCGCTCTCGTGCAAAGTGTTTATTTGTAAAATATATTAGAAAAAATATATATAATTTTGTCTTTAATGTCAACAACTTACCTTTGGCTCCACAATCGAAAAAGATTTATTCTAACAGGTCGATCCGTACGACCCGGGCCGTACGACCGCGACTGCAATCACAAAGTTTGAACAGTCAAGATGCGATGATTCGGGCGCGACCATGCACATCCAAGAGAAAATGACAAATCTTAAGGGCTCGACTTTCAAAAGTCCTTCGTCTCGTGTAGATTCGCGTCCGAAAAATCACGCTTCGCTCGCCAAAACATTTTCTCCCGGGATTCTCGTGAGGTGGAATTTTGGCAAGTCTACTTAAGGGCTTGAAACATGAGAGGGATGGTTGATTTCTTCAAACACGCACTCTTTATTTTGTCATGCAAAATGGACTGATATTCCAAGCATACATACATTTTAAGACTCTAATACTTTTTTTCAAGTCTTTCTATTAATTTTTCTGACTCAACAATGCATTTTTCAGCAGCTATTAATTGTTTTGAATAATCTCCTACCCTCCGCCCCACGTAAAGTTATAGTCTGTAAATTTATGCAAGCATAAATTTCCATGCACTAATGTAACACGGAAAACAAGAAATGGAGGGCATTTTATACCTCATGCGCTTACTGCGCATGAGTAATTAGGGAAACTGTACTGTTTACTGAACAAACGAGCAGGAGTCTTTTATTGGGTTTTGAACTACGAGACGAAGCACAGTGGTTTCAGCCTCGATAAAACACGACGTGCGAGTCTATTGAACGGCTTCAAAAACGTTCGACAAAGGTGTGTCCCTCTGGAGTGCGAAAAAAGGTTCAAATTGTGAGAGGAGAACATTAGCATTAAAGGAAAACAAGCAAAGCGTCAATAGTATTAATAAGACTATCAACAGCTACACAAAACTATGAGTAACAAATCCGACGCCGGACACGTTAACCTCAGACCCTCTGGGTTTCTCGAAAACTCAAAACCGGAAACTTTAGATACCCCGGGTGTGTCGAAAAAATCATGGCCGGGTAGTCGAAGGGATGGAGGTCCGACTTCAGATCACGCACTGACCAAAAAGTGGATTGTTTCTTAGTCACTCGATCCCAGTTTAATTTAATTTAATCAAAGAATGCATGAATCAGAGGTGGGCTTAAACAGAATACTGGATTCCTTATTATAAGCCCCCTAGATAAAATTATCTGCATATATACCCGATTATCTTCAAGTTAAAATACACAAATATATATTAAACAATTGAATTATAAATAACTTATACATATAACACAGTAGTGCAATCACGCTAAAATAAACTTAAAATTGAGGATGAATTTGTCATAATAAATTTATGTACATTCTTTCTAAAAGTTAGTAAAGAGCTAGATTCCCGGATACTCAGAGGTAAATTATTCCAAATACGGGAAATGCGCACGAAGTTGGTATTTTTAAATGCTTCAGTCCTACTAGGTTACACGCTGAGAGTAAGATGATCAATACTACGAATGATACATAATCTAAAATATACAAGAATACAAGTTCTTAAAGCACTTCAAGAAGAACACTAAATCCCTTATTCCCCTACGATAACACAATGGCAGTCACCCTGCTTGCAGAGCCTTTCCTTTTCTTACAAAAATTTGATTTTGTCAAAGGAGTTGATAATGTAAATTGACCAACGTACAGAGATTCTAAAAGCTTTTAGAATCTCTGTACGGTGGTCAATTTACATTATCAACTCTTATGATAAAACCGAATTTTTGTATACTGCTTCCCCACCGACGCAGCACCACAGTTTCTTTAGTGACCACCCCCTTCTTTCCTTTGCTTGCTCGATTTTGGCGTTCTCGAGAAGGACATAGTCTCGAACCCAAGCCTGAAGCCCCGTTTACACGAGCAATTTTTATGTGACAAACATATTTGATAGTGTAGATCCGCAGAGCAAATAATTGTCAACAGTTGAAAGTTTAGTGCGCCAATAATGAGTTTGGACAGCTGAGATAAGCAGAATAAAGGCGAGGCTGTGTAGTCGCCCAAGAAATATGGCGCTTACGAAGAAGCAAAAACTTGAAGCTGCTGCCATTATAGCGTTTCTCGTATTATATAAACAACAAAGAATAAAGAAAAAGAAGCGTAGGTGTTGGGTAAAGCCCTGAAAACTTCAGCAGCGGCGAGAAGCCCATGGTTTAGTAAAAGAACTGCGAGAAACTGACCATGACAAATTCAAATTTTTTCGGTGACCTTCAGATTTGAGTACAAGTACGAATTTCTAATTTCAAAACAGTCTCCTCCCCTCACTGTTCCTTGTTGTTTACCAGCAGACTAGGAGATTGCAGAAACAAGATTGATGCCACTAGTCATCAACCAAAGCATGCGAACAAGATTTGAAAATTCGTACTTGTACTCAATCTCGTACTGTCTCGTATTCAAATCTGAACGTCCCTATTTTAACTTGCTTTAACAGGTTTCATGAAATAACGTTGGCGTTGGTTAAACAAGAACCAAAACTGTTACTGATCGCGTTCTCAGTGGAAGATTGGGCCACCAATTTGCCACAGTTTATGTGACGAGTCGTCTACACGAGCAATTTTTCGTGTATGACAATTTTTATTTGTCACATAAAAGCTAAGACGCCAGCTTTTCAGCAAATGTATTTGTCACATAAAAATTAGCCAATTTCCCTCGTCTACACGAGCAAATAAAAATTGTCACATAGAAGTTGTCACATAAAAATTGCTCGTGTAAACGGGGCATAATAGGCCAGATCTGGCCGCAATCTTTTTCACGTACAGCGGGCTCAATTATAGCCATCGGCTTTATCACTAAACGGATGCTCGCACTGGAAAAACCAGTTTGACGAGAGAAAACAAGATTTACTAGTCCAGAATGAAGGGGTAGTGTCTAAAAAAACTGCGATGCTGCTTCGGTGGGGAAGTAGTATACAAAAATTTGGTTTTATCAACGGAGTTGATAATGTAAATTGGCCACCGTACAGAAATTCTAAAAGCTGACGTTTCGAGCGTTAGCCCTTCGTCAGAGCGAATCCGATTACTAGTCCAGAAGCTCGGGATGCGGCGGCTTTAAAGAATTGACGTGACTCCGGCAGAGCCTCCTTTTCTCCTCCTCAGTAAAGAAAAAGTAAAGTAAAAGAAGGCTCTGCTTGCAGGGTGAATGGCAGTAAGTTTACTTTTCGTAAGCGTTCATTTTCTGAAAGGCTCTTACCGAGAATAAATCTAGTTCCTCTTTGCTGAATTTGTTCTCATTTAATAATGTTCTTTTAGGGATGAGGGGACCATACTATACTAGCAAAATCTAATCGAGATCTGACCCAAGCTACATATGACAATTTCTTAGTTTTGATTTCAGTTATCACTACATGTTCGATAAAGTAAGTGAGCATCCTTTGTGCTTTGGAAGCAATGAAATCTACGTGATTTTTCCAACTCAAATCATGACTAATTAAGACACCAAGCTCTTTCTCAACATTCATGCGCTCTAGTTTAGTTCCACGGACAAAATAGTCCCTTTCAATCACTGATTTAATACAAGTCACCCTCAAAATCTTGCATTTCGAAACATTGAATTCCACTCCCCAGGTGCAAAACCAGTCAAATAAATTACTAAAGTCTTCTTGTAAGCTGTCACCATCATCGTGACCCAATACTACACGAAAACATTTAGAGTCATCCGCGAAAAGAGGCAAAGATGTTTCCCTGGAAACCTCGCTAGGCATGTCATTAATGAAATATATTTAAGAAGAGAAGAGGCCTAAAATTGATCCCTGGGGTTCCCTAGATGTCACAGGAAAAAAATCAGACCATGTGCTTGTAGACAAGCAAATGATCGCCCTCCCATTCCGGTGGTGGAATTTGTTTTAACATGTAATTTACGAAATGCGAGCAAAGTAGTGAATGCCGTTGCACTAGCCGTCTGCTAAAATCTCGTATGGTTAGTAAATACTGTAGGTCATGGAAACCAAGTTGATAACATGCATGCCCATCTATTACAAATCTAGGATAACTATACAGCTCTGCCAGTCTGACACAGAGTTAAGAATGTCGTTTTAGAAAGTTCATTTACAGTATTTGTCCAGAAAATACAAGAAAACAATGTGGTTCAATGATCACCGTTGTTTCTTCACATTACAAGACAACCAGAAGAAAATGGCTTCGTAAGCTTGGACCTGTGGGAAAACAAAGCAACATAACATTTGGTCAGCCCCCGTTTTTCCTGCTTGACTGATTTGCTGCCAAACATACAAATGAATCAACTGATCAATCAACCCTTACTTCTCTTTCAATTATTCACTCGAAGGAAATCAAATGGTCAAGTTTAGTAGATTCTCCAGTGGAATAGAAAACTTAACCTTATGTAGTGAAAATTTATGGCTTATTGTATGTTTTAGCAATGGAAATCCAGAAATTTAGCCTCGCGTTTGCGGCAAAAGGCAAAACGTCAAAACGTCAAGCTGCAAATTGCATTTTGCTACAAATATCGAGACAAGTTGGAATAGTAGAATTTTCATGCCTTTTTACCAGTTGCCGTTTTCCACCGAGGCGATACTAAATCCATCATCATAAGATGGAAGAGAAATACCTGTCTACAAAAGGCAATGTTCACGTATGTGGAGTCAAATTACCTTTGTGGCTGGCGAGTTCGCTGCTAGTACAATTGTAACCTGCAGTTACGTTTTCCACACAACAAAGATTTGCCAGCCGACGACGACAATTGGGACCATCATCTCAGAAATACTAAACGTCGGCCGTCAAATATCATGTGTTGTGGCTCCACGCCAAACTAGGAGCTTTTCACATTTCAACTTATCAACCCAGCCCCGACTATCTATTATCTGTTGTTATTAAAAACTGGATCATTGGATAGTGCAATTCGAGAGTTTTGATTGGCTAAGCCATCATGGGTTATGAGCCATTATACCATGATCTACAAACACGGCAAGCATACGCGTGATTTTTTGGGCCTTTTTATTTTTATTGTAGTCTAGTTTTCTATATTTTGGGGGCGTTTTTAATAAAACAATTATTCCACTCGTGCTTGTTGAATATGAGATGATTATAGCCAACTCGGCGCTACTCGCCTCGTTGGCTATCTATCATCTCGTATCCAACGCGCGCTCATGGAATAATTGTTAATTATTATTATTACTGTATCAGTCATTGCTGATGTGACATCGGGATGAACCTTCCAAGGACGTCCATGAATGTTACCGCCAGGGGTAATATCAGTGCACGCATGCGCAAAGTACTAGCCTGCATTGTCATAACATTGTTATGTTTCCACATCGGTTTTAATTGTTTTGTATTGGTTATTAACCAGCTTTTTTCAGAAGAGTTTCTCCCATCAATAAACACCTTACACATAAACAGGACGGACAATATTTGATAATATTTTCAGAGGCTCTTGTCCGCAGAATATTAGGGACCTTAAGCACGCACGTTTTCGAGCTACGGACGGAAACCGGAAGTGGACATTTCGTATACACGGATAGCAAAGTCCCTCCCGGACTGTTAATCTAATCATCTCTAATAGAGAAAAGGTACTTAGTAATATAATTGTGGTGGTGCCATGAGAAATAAACAAGGAAAACATCTCACTTGCGGTTGTCGCTCGTGACTCAGGATCCGTTTTTTTGGGAAAATCCAAAAACGGATTTGTGATCTCGGATCAATGGATTGTTCAGCGTCAAAAAATCCAAAATCCAAAAAGGATTATTTGCCACGACAACGCAAACAAACAAACAAATCCAGAGTTGAAAGATATATATGAAATACATATATTGCACTGCGCGTATGAAATCAAATGAAACCATGTTGTCTCGCAGTGATGAGCGCAAAGGGTATTTTTGCATCTAACTTTTTTAGCTGTAGGAAAGGTGCTAACAATATTACTGCTGTCAAGAAACGTTTAGTGTGATTTCTGGCGTGAAATTTGCAGGAAACCTAACTATTTTCCACTTATTCGTGTCTTCGATTGAACGGAAAAAATGGCGCGAGAAAAACATTTAAGCAAAACTGTCATGTACGGTAGCTGTTGTGTATCATTTTTGCACGAAAACCGCTTGTCAAAAATACATTTTTCAAATCCTTTCCCAAAACAACGCTGTAGTGGTGAACCTCAAAAATCTGGATTTGGATTTGATCCGAAGTATCCTCCTCGGGTGTGGATACTTTGGATTCATGATCCGTTTTTGGATTTTGCAAAAAAAAACGGAAAATCCGTCTTTGAATTTTGGATTTTCCCGAAAAAACACACCCTCAGTATTAAGCAGAATGAGCGGGACTTGAATCCAGAGCCCCGCGGCCGCGCCCTACGTAATGGATGCGAAAATGAGGCCACAAGCAAACCAGTCATGTGAGCTCATATCAGCGTATATGGGAATCGAAAACACACTTCCAAGCAATCACAATAGATAATGGTTTGTACTCTATATGAGGGCAAGCATGAAGTATGTACAGAACATCTTGAGTACCGACGAATGGCTTTTAGACGAGACATTGCAAACTTACCTTTTTGTCTCCGTAATGAGTGTCTCCTCTCTCGGGTGTTTTACCTTGATAATTTCCAAGTTGAACTGCTTGCGTGAACAAATGGCAATGAGATTCCTTCTAGGACAGGTTGCTAAAAGACAATTCCACGAAGAAACGTCCCATTCAACATCCATTACACCAAGTAGATCTCCAGACCTTACGTTGAACAGCTCAAGACGGCCGCCATTTCGATAAACGGATTTGAGAAAAATACACTCCTCGTCACCGATAAATTTACTATCGCAAATGGTGACATCACTAAATTCGAGGCGCACATTACCAGAAACTACATCGAGAACGTACGTGTCGCTGGTGCCTATGTTAAAAACAACAATATACTGACCCATGGGGGAAAATGATCCCATCAAACCTGACAAACGGGCACCCTGGAGAGCACGCCACAATGGTTCGGTTTTACCCAATTGCCTCATTTCAATGAACTCTGGCTCCAATCCAGGCGAGGTAAACAGCTGGAGCTCCCTGTAGCAAGCAATCAACCTCCCGTGAGGCAGTTTAAATGTTACCACATTATCTCCACTAACAGTATCCAAAATGATCCCATATCGCGCGTGAAATGTTATGCATGCCACCTGATCATCTGAAACAGGAAAGACAGCATCTGCGCCAAACTTCCATCTTCGCAAGCAGACTGACAAATCAAAATTCCACAGTTCAAGAGTGCTCTTAGTTGCAAACAAAATGCCCCCTTTTAAAGCTACAAATTGAAAATCACAGAAAGAGTGCCACTTAATCTTTTTCTGTCTCTTAAGTTCTCCATTTAAAACCTCTGAAGCGATAATTCGCCGTTTGCGCGCTCCGACGCAAACTGTCGCATAAACACTCTCGCCGGTTAACGAGAATCGGAGACATCTGACATCTTCCCATTCTGTCTTCTTCGTTGATGCATTCCGATAAACTAGTTCAATGTAACCTTTCAGTGTGTGGTTCCTTAAAAGAGATTGGCTATTGAGAACTACATCAGAATAATCGCGCGAAACCATACTCAGAGGATCTCCTAACAAAAAGCCACCGATTCTATGGGATTCTAATTCAAAGGAATCACTCCAAGGGGCAATCGGGTGAATCGAATGGAGATGCTCGGGCCCCTCAGTCATCCTTAAATGAAACATTTCTCTGCCTAAGAGCTTATCTGAACACAAAAGAAATCGACTGTTCGGCGAAAACCTAATCCTTCCAAAACGCCTTGATGAAGCTATCTCTGCTAGAGTTGAAAAACCATTTTCCCGGTCAACTAAACAAACAGAGCCCGTTGAATGGGAAATTGCTACGAGCTTTCCATCTTGTGATATTGCAAAAGATAAAATTTCTTTATCCCTCTCAAGGCGAACAATCTCCCTACCATCCTTCAGATTCCACATAATAAGACATTTTGCATCGTCGGGACAATCAGTTAACATCTCCTCGCCGCAAATTGAACAGACAGAAAAACTGCACTTACTGGTAGGAAAAAGGGGCTTCAAGTCTCCATTAAAGGAGTAAGCAGTGTTTAGAACTCCTGGCAAGATGACATCCTTGATAGGATGAAATACCACAGAACGATAACAAGCAACCACGATTGAACTTGCAATTATTCTAAATGGACCATAGAGGGGCAATGTATACTGTTTTGGTTTGACATAACGTTTCCATTTGAGATTACCTGAAGCAAGTGACCAAAACTGAATGCTTCCATCGCGGCATTCACACACCATGTATTCTAAGCTTGGGGACACATCCAAACAAGCCACTTGTGATCCACAATCAAACCGAGCTTGAATACCTCTTTGGGTGTGATTTTTGTTTAACAACTCCATGTGAGGTTTATCGGAATACTTGGTCTCCAGAAGCTTACGGGAGTCAGAAGATAATCTACCACTTCCCTCATTCAACAGACATTGAAAGATAGTAAAGGGATATTCCTGTAAGGTTACGCGTTGCTTCTTTAAAAGAATCAATAACGATGAAAGGGTCTCGAGACACTCGTTAGATATCGTCTTTAAACCCTGCTTCAATAACCCAACAATATCTTCACTGGCTGATGGCATGTTCACACAAAGCTTTGCGTACAAAAGCTCTGGGTCTGACATATATTTTCCAACCCCATGTTCAAGGCTGCAAGATTTGATGTCCTGGTCTAACTGTAACATGTGCTGAACACCATGTTCCAAGGCATACCTTGAAGTGTCAGTGAAGGATTGTAAGTTGCCAATATCTTTGCTTTTTAACTCGTCAAACTCGTCAGAGCAAAGAGTAGAAAGGATCTTGTGGCCTTCCATTTCTTCCACACTGAAACTGTGCTGCTTGTAGCGTGACTTGTCTGTCAACCAGTCCTTGACTGATTTATGAAAGAAATGAATGCGGTCTTCGTGAACAGGAAGAAGTGATGACACAATGGCGATGGCTTTGTGCGCCTTTCGCATAAAAGTCGAGGACGACAAGTTCGTGCACAACAATTTAGGAACAAAACCCAATGGCAGTGGTTCCCTGGCAGCGGCAATTGCACCCAGGAAGCAAAGAAATTGTTCTTCAGTTATGTTTAGTTCCTTACACAAGTCTTGTTCAAGCCGTTCGAAATACGACTGGTAAACACACGCGATGCCCGTCGGAAGGGTCTTGTCCAGTTGTTCCAAGGTGAGAAGAGTTGAACACTTGGTCCTTATAAAATCTACCAAAAACTGGGCACACAGAAAGACTCCCTCCGACCTCTGCACAAGATCATCTAAGACCAGCTCATTCATTTCAAATTCCAATAAATCGCTAAGACTACGTTCAAAGTAAAAACGAATGACCTTCAAGTTCTCTTCATCTTTTGGCTCCAGTAGCAGTGGTTGCAAATCTTTGAGGCTGTCCCAAATGTTAATTTCGGGTCGCGTCGTCACCAAAAGTCGTAGCCAAAGGGGTAAATTCTTAAACAACTTAGCAATCACATCAAGAAGATCATTTCGCCCTTGGTATTCACTTTCATCTAAAGCATCTATTACCACAAGAGAAGTACGATCAGTCTCTGCTACCTTGTTCAACGGTTTAAAAAAAAGCATATCAAACAGATCTTTCACTTCCATGTCGTTTATCTCTACACCCAGATTTCCAGAGAGCTGTTTCACAAGGGCTTTCTTGTACTCTGGAAGACAGCATGACAGGTGACAGGCTAAAGACTGCAACAGCACCTTGGGATTCCTGTAGCGTGCTCTGTCATGGTGACAAAAATGGCTTCCCGCCAATCTGCCAGCTTCTTGCATTCTTCTACACATCTCAGCAGCAATGACAGATTTCCCCATCCCTGCATTTCCGCTAAGCACCAAGACATGGTTTGGAGAGCTTGCATCATCCAACCAGGTGTCGATTCTAGCAAAGACAGACTCACGGGTTCCTTCCAAGTATCTCTTTGTATAATATGTGATATCAGGTTCCGTGTCAACCCTTGCAAGTTTCTTTAGGATTTTGTCCTCCTGATTGGTGTTGTGTTGTGTCTCACGGCATTCAGTAACAATTTGATGTATGTCTTGAATCATAGAATTGCTTTCCTTGACACTCTCCAAGACTGTGTCCTGACACTGACGCACCTCAAAAAGCTGAGTCATGAGATCTCTTTCACTCTCTGCCCAGTCCCGTAAGGCATCAACATAATCATCCTCTCCACATCGCTCTGCCTTCAATCGATCAACCTCTGCCTGACTGAACCCAAGAGACACTAGAACGGCACTGATATCCTGCCACAAACCATTGAACATCAGTTCATCGACAGCTGTGGTTGTGATGTGCGCATACAACTGATTACGGAAAAACTTAATGCGAGCAAGATTTGGTTCACGAGAAGTGTCACTTGGGGGCGGCTTGCAATGCCATCCAGTGTGGGGAGGGGTAAGTCCGCAAATGTTGGTCAGAAGGAGGAACAGCAGAGTGATATCAAACGTGTTGGAGTCAGGGGCAGCCCCACAAACAGGAAAGAGCTTGTCCCACTGGTGACCATTGAGAATTCTTCGGCGTAAAAGGTTGTTAAGGATAGAATAACAGGCATTGAGATCAGCTGCCAAGTTAGCAGGAGGGTGATGAGTGTCAAAAACATTTCTTAGTACAGTTGTTCCACCATCAATAATAAGTCGACTCAGCTTGGCCCCATTTGTCTTCTCCTTAGAGCTGGCCAGGGGACCAGGTGTGGCCATTGTAATCCAAACTACCAATTTTTCACATCGTATCTGCACAGAAAAGGAAAAGACGTTAAATGATTGACTTATTGGATTCCACTGAGTCTTCTAAGGCGACTGATTTAGGTTATGCAACAGGTTCGAGGGTCAAATTTTTCCTCTCTCACCTGAAGGTGAGGCTTATAGTTTTTACACTAGCTAACACCAGATGATTTTACTTGCCAGGTTGGGGGTGGGGGCGCTCTACATGTAGGTCATTGTACATCTCTATTAATTTAAACTGAATTAAGGGCCCACTGACGTATTTTTTGGGGTGCGTTGCTAAGGATGTAATGGTTAAGTAATTTGAGAGAATTTGGCATTATTTTGGTCAGTTTCCAACTTTTGTAAACCAATGACCCTAAATATGACGTCATCATACCACGCCTATGGTCACGTGACCAATAAAAGAAAACTCTAAATTTGTCTCCGTGCTACGCAATTTGGGTATTTAATCAATGGTTTGATAATTTGTATTCGTTTTTGCATCCAGCCAAGCATGGTTTTCTTTTTATTTTGAAAAATGTTCTTTTTAAAGACATAAACGATACTGAAATACCCATAACTTTTTCAAAAAAGATGATTTAAAAAAATCAATGCTTAGCTAAATTCTGTATTTGGGGGTGAAACGTGCCAAGTAAAAAAAAAATTAATTCAATTTAAAACCGCCGGAAATTTAGTTTTTTTCTCAAACCGGAAGTCCGTTCGTTTACGCATGCGCAATTGATCTGAGAACGAGCGCGAGGAAGGGCGAGTTAAAACCTTCGATGGAAACAACAGTTTGTGGGGTGAGTTTTGCTTGTGAGTGGGTTTTCTTGTCAGCTCATGATATGGTGACGTCAGTTACCGGAAGTAACATTTCACTTCCTTAGCAACGCGCGAAAAATCCGTCTGTGGGCCCTTAAGACACTCAAGTCAAGAAATGCATAGATTGGATGAATGTCCAGTTTTGATATCCAACACAATGTGTCCCCTTAACAATAAGGAAAATGTTAGTGTATTAGCATTAATTTTCGTTTATTTAGTTTGGGTAAATGCAGCTGCTTATCTTTTAACTTGATGAGCAGAGTTTACATAGACTTTACCACTACGACTACCACTAACCACTAACCACTACCCACTAACCACTAACCACTAACCACTAACCACTACCACTAACCACTAACCACTACCACTACCACTACCACTACCACTACCACTACCACTACCACTACCACTACCACTACCACTACCACTACCACTACCACTACCACTACCACTACCACTACCACTACCACTACCACTACCACTACCACTACCACTACCACTACCACTACCACTACCACTACCACTACCACTACCACTACCACTACCACTACCACTACCACTACCACTACCACTACTACTACTACTACTACTACTACTACTACTACTACTACTACTACTACTACTACTACTACTACTACTACTACTACCACTACTGCTGGTGCTGCAGTTTAGGGGACATGATGTTACATTTTTTAATTTGTCAGTAAACCAAGAACTGAGTAGCATTCAAGTTAAGAAGAAGAGCAAGAGGACATTTCAAATTAAGACACTAAACAAATTTGGCATGCATCAAAGTTTCAGGATGTATACAAAACACGGACCCCACGTCCATGGACTACCCCTGTCGACCCTGTCTATGGATCCTTCATGGAACCGGTCCACGGATAACCCCTGTGGACCTCCTATCATTTTCAGGTACTGTAAACATTGTATATTTCTTTATAATTAATTTTAACCAACACATTTTACAAGTAGGAAAATAATCTTTTTGCTAATGTTCACTGTAATTGTAATTTTCAATAAATATAATGAAACTGCATTGAATTTAGGTCACTTCTGTTAAAGTGGTCTCTATTGGAATGACTGTTGTATTGTGGTTGAATGTAGCTTTCCTTTCCTTATTTTCCTTACTTTGAAAAAGGCCCGAACCGGTTAAGTTCCTTGTTCTTTTCTCAATATGTCTTAGAGCATTTCATTACGAGTCGCTAAAGCATTCTGTCACAAGTGGCAGTGTAAACGTGATGAATGAAAACACTTTTCCTCACAACATCATCCTTTTGTCTCGTAGTGTATTACTCAAACCTCAGTCTAAGATGATAGCCTAGTCCATAAAGCCTGAGCATTCTGAAGAGGTTCTGAGAACTCAAACGTTATGGATCGAGTTGTGCAAAACATAGTTAGCACTAATTGGGTATGTACAAAACACAGGTCACATTAAGGCACAGGTCATTGTTTTACCAATACAGATCGAAACAACCGTAACCAATTACCAATGCGAACATTAGGCCTAAGGATAGCTTTCATGAATGTTTTGGATTCTTTCTGTAATGTTAAAACACTGACCTGTTACTTGTGACCTGTGTTTTGGGTTAAACACCATGAAACAGACATTCCAACCCTCCAATTTGATCGGGAGTCTGCCGATTTACAGTTGCCCCCCACCCCCCTCCCAATTTTTATCAGATTTTCCCTATTTAACATAAAATTCTGAAAACAAGGGAAAAATTGCCTATCTTAAGTATGTTTTTGTGATCTGAGTGTAAAACTTTGCATAATACACTTTCTTATGCTACAATGTCTTGCCCAGTTTCTCCGTTGAACACCTCATGTTGTGCATAAGGCCATAAGGCCAGCAGTCTTACTCTATTATGGTGGACAAATATGACCGAAACTCCAGTGGTAAGAATAAAGACCTTGCAGAATACCACAAAAATGATGTCAAAATGCAGGAAATGCCACTTGAGAGAAACTACATTTGCAAAATTTCCTATGGGGGGATACCCCCAGACCCCCCCAACAGGCTCACACCTTAAGCGCTCATGTGAGTGCCTAGGGTGCTAAAAAAGTACTACTTTTTTTCCTTCAAAAGGAGTTGGAATGTCTGATGACAACCTATAGGTTTTAATAGAAGTCAACTAAGAGTTAGAACCAACCATACTCTGAGAATCTCAGCTGTATGGAAGCAGTATTATCTACAATTTCAACAAATGCTAACCACTCTTCCAGGGGATTTTTCTGTGGCAGTGACAGCTCTGGCAATGATAATGTGTGTGGTCATTGAATTGGTCCACCGGGGTTGTCCATGGACTACTGGTCCATGTTTTGTATAAGTCTAAATTGTTAGCATAATTTTCTGAATATCTTTAAGAGAATGCAAACTGATATTAATTTTAAGAAATTCATGTACAGATTTGCCACAATCCTGTACATTATCTTCACTACATTAAGGTTAAGTATTTTAATAAGATAACGATTCATCTAATTTTATAGTCAGTTCATGTGCACAGATTCTCACTTCATAAATATATAGAGTAGACTTAACAATATGTCAATATTGCTGCAGACATGGATAAATTACAGTCTGATCTAAACAAATTAGAAGTATGGCAACCCACCTGGCAGATGGAATTCAACCCAGCTAAACGTTTTGTTAATTGTGCATCTCCAGGCAGAAAAATCCACCAACTAGAATATATACTTTTGCAATAGCCATCCTAACCTATGTTGAAATGCACTCCTACTTAGGGGTCACACTGGATTCAAATTTTAAAAGCAACTAAGCGTGCGTTCGATTGACCCTATTCCGGAATAAGAATACTTGGAGTGATGATTTAAAACGGTATGTCTAGCGTTTTGAAGCAACAAGGAGATATGATTAAAGTAGCATTTTAGCAGGTCTTTGACAATTTTAATGTGATTCTCCATAAAAACGAAGGACTTCTATGTTCAATTCCATGTATTCCTATTCCAAAATACGGTGAATCGAACACACCCTAAGTCTTTAAATTTGATCACCAGAAACTTCTGGTTCTGCAAACAAGACACCAAAAGTACCTTGTATAAGACACTTGTCAGACAAAAATTGGAATATGCTTCAACTGTTTGGGACCCACATTATCAATGTGATACAGATATATTTAAGCTGGAGAACATACAAAGGGTGGCTGCTCGTTTTTGTAAAAGCGATAATTACAGATATATGTCAAGTGTTACCTCAATGATTAGAGACCTGGAATGCGAATCTCTAACTTTTCGCCATCAATATGCCTGTTTATGTACAAATATGTTCAAAATTACAAATACTGAATTAATTCATGTTAACACATCTCACAACTTCAAATATTGTATTGAGCATGCAAGTAATGATGATCTTTAAATATTACTATTTTCCAAGAACAGTTAAAGAATGGAACAGGCTTCAATCAGAAATTGTCTTAGCTAATTCTCTAGATACTGGAGAAATTGAGCAACTACTTACAAGATTAAGTCTGACAAGATGATGAATATATTTAAGAATTTTATTTATGTATTTATTTATTTTTAAAGTTAGCGTGATACTCTATATAGTTCCTGCTAACGTGTAAATGTCGATGTGAATCTAGATAAATGATCATTTGTATATACCAGGAAAAAAACAAACATTGCTTTGAGTGTGTTAAAGGTGACGATGGGACGCAAATGCAAGTTTCTTTGCTGTGAGAACTGGATTTAAATCGCCGTTGTGCGGACTGGATTACTCAAAATTCAATTACCTGTTAAATTAGTCGACCATTGCGCAGTTTCATGAGATAAAACTGACATCAACCACGTAAACTACCGGTAAATAACCAGATCCAGAACCAGGTTAGTTCACTTTTGACGAACAAATCACTAAGCTGTTAACCTTGACGCCACGAAAAGCTTTTATCTGAAAATAACATCCACATTCCTTATCAGGGCATTAAGAAAGATGATGGCGAACGATATTGGGCAGACTCTTGGGAAAACTTCCGCCTAGAGTGTTCACAGGACTCCCATACTATCTTTTGTGCAGCGGCCGTCATAGTGAATGATTTGTTTGTCAAAAAACTAGAAAAACTCAAGGTTCATTTAGGTTTCCACAAATTGTTATATATTTTTTAACAAATAGCAAAAGATTAACCATAAATATAATTGGGGAAAAAAATATAGCGGAGTTATATGCTCCCATACCTTGTCACGTTCTCACCTCTTCGATTGATTGCTGTGTTGCCAACATGGTTGGCTGGGAACAAGATTGAGTGACGAAAGACGAACGGGCAGCGAAGGTTTTCCCGGAAGACTTTCTGCTAGTTGGTCCAATCCTCTGTCAAACATGTGAAGCGAGTTATAGCCACCAACCAAGGTTTGTCTGTCAGGGGTGCTGGGATGGAGCAGTGATGAGAGCACTCGCCTCTCACCTATGTGGCCCGGGTGCGATTCCCAGACTCGGAGTGATATGTGGGTTGAATTTGTTGGTTCTCTACTCTGCACCGGGAGGTTTTCTTCGGGTACTCGGGTTTCCTCTCTCCTCAAAAGCCAACTTCTGACTTGCTTTACTTTAATCGTTAATTTCTGTTTACAGTGTCCTCAATTAGTGCCCCAGCGCTCGAACGACTAGACGCTTAAATTAAGTTCCGTTCCTTTTCCTTTTCTTAATATAAGGGGACCGAGCAAGGGCTAATCACAGAGCTCAGAGTCATTGACAGAGAGGCTAAAAGAATCATTTGTGAAAATGGAGAGAAACACCCCTTGACCTCTACGGCGGTGCTGTGTCTGGAAAGGGAGAAGGGAGGGCGTGGCTTCGAACAGTCGAGCATGAATACCGTGAACTGATTAAGATCAAAGCACCAGTTAAGTTATTCGAGAATTCAGACCCTTCCGTGAGGGCGGTGGGAAAGTTTGAGAAGAGAGCGTTAGAAAACCGAAAAGACATCATTGATTATGGGGGCACACAACTACGCAGTGACGTTTGAGACGAATTTTGCTCTAAATTACCCAGAGCTGATGGCATATCCACCAGGCTCTTGAAATTAGTAAGCCCTGCTGTCACTCCCTCACTGTATGAGATCTTTAATCAAAGCCCAACTGATGCTATTGGCCCTCAGACATGTAAATGCGCAAGATTAAAAACAACACAGAAGGAGGGCGATGTTATCGAAAGAAACATTTATCGTCCATTATCCATGCTCAGTGTTCCTAGTAGAGCGGTTTTCAATTGAGTGTCGAAAGTAATTAGCGAATTACTTTGGTTTTGCATCTACTTCACTAAGTGATTGGTTCAAAGTTTTCGCGCCACTTTTTCAACCAATCAGAAGTGAAACCAAAACCAATTGTGGCTCGCGCGTGCACATTTTCCCGCCTTTTGTGTCGGCTACGTGTAATTACTTCGAGTTTTGATTGGTTTACTGGATTGTCTCCGTCCTTTTTGATTGGTTAAAGTAATTACTATGGTTTTGGTTTTACGACACTCATTTGAAAACCGCTCTAAGATTCTGGAACGATGCGTTACTGACAGGATAACATTCCATGCAGCTAAGTGCCACGACTTACTTAGTCAGCACCAGTGGGCTTATATGGAGGGGCTCTCAACCGAGCTCAACCGAGCTCCTAGACCGCTGTAAGGTTATATGTGTCATCATCATCGACTTCCGAAAAGCCTTCGATTCAGTAAGCCACGATCTCTTACCAAAGAGGCTGCAAAGTTTCGGAATCATGGGAGATCTTTGGCAATGGTTGTGTGACTACTTGAACAGCAGATGTCAATACCCAGTTGTTGGAGCCGGCAATTCCGGCCTCGCACAGGTTACCAGCGGAATCCCACAGGGATCAGTTTTAGGACCAACCATCTCGCAGATACCATCTCTGCTATTGAAGATGCGGCTATCGAGATGTATGCCGATGATACTACGCTGTGGTGCAAAGCTGACAACTAGTACTGTGACGCTGTCATAGCTGCAGCTAATATAAGGCCCTCTGTTTAGCGCGCGGCAGACTGGTGCAGGAGACCGGCATACTATGCTCCTCCATCCTAAGAAAAGTTAAGCGATGTTGATTTCGAGAAAGAAGTCTGTCGGCCCTTTCCAAGCATTAACCATCAATGGTACCTCAATCAACTTAGTTAGTTCCACCAGGTGCCTCGGTGTTGTTTTGGATGACCAAATCAGCTGGACCCCTCACCTCAGGGAGACAACAAAACTGTTCGCCAGCAAGCTCAGATCGTTGAACGTCTTTTCAGCCGTATATCTTGGATCTTTCTACTTCATAGTCATTCTTTCCTCTGTCACTTACGGAATTCTTATCTGGGGCAGCTGCTACAATACTTTATTCCAAGATCTAAGACATAAGTGAAGATAAAGAGAGAATACACGTTCGAGCAGCTGGGATTATACACAAGCTCCAATGGCATACACCAAGTGTTCAGGTTTTGGAAAAGGCAAAGTGGTACCCGCTACGGTGGAATTATAAATACAAACTCGCGCTAATCGTTTATAAACCTATAAAGTCTGTAACGCTCCTCAGTTTCAACGATGAAATGATATATGAAATGGGTCATATATGAACTGCGAATATGAAATCAAGTGAGGCTATGATCCTCGCAGTTATGAACACAATTTTTGCAAAAGAAGCCTGAATTTTTTATAGTGATCGGAGCGTTGGGAGAAATACCAAAAGAATTAAGTAATCGGTTAAAAGACATTGGTGTTGAAATTCGGATTGCAGACTTAGAGCAAACAGTCTTATTGCAAATAATCGGAAAAAGAAGTGGGACGAGAAGACAGAGAGAAGTACGGGCTCTTGTGATGGGAGTTATTGAAAACAGTTTTAACAAACACTAAAACTTAAAACCAGAAAAGATCTACAAGGACATTGTCCGTAAGGTAAAATATATATAAAATCCTCTTAAACTAAAAATCAAACCAGCATAGATCTATTTACAAAACATTTTTTAACCTTCCGCTTTTGACACGCGGGATTAACAAAGGGCAAGAGAAAATGAGGGGGCAGAGAGGGAGGCTCAGGGCATTGGCTGGGATATGTCATGTCCACGAAAGTTATTTTTAGACGAGCGGAAGTCTTTGTTCTAGCGGAAGTCTGTCTTCTGAGACGTCCGCATGCAGACGTTAAGTCCACTTCGCCCGCCATTACATGAAATCTTTGCTTTTCTTTCAAACGTCAGACCGAGGTTGGCCTGTATGCGGACGTCTCGGAAGACAGACTTCCTCTAGAACAAAGACTTCCGCTCGTCTAAAAATAACTTTCGTGGACATGACATATCCCAAGGGCTGGACCGGGAGCCTCCCTCTCTCTCCCCTCATTTTCTCTTGGTCAAAGGGCGCACTCTGCTGCGAAGAGAACAACGCTGGAAGGGGAAGGAGAACATAACAATTATTCCATGAGTGCGCGTTGGATATAAAATGGTAAATGGCCAACGAGGTTTGTAGTCTTCCTTTTGCCACGGTTAAATCGTCTTTAATTTCTTACACTTGGACACTTGGAAATTAAAACCAATCAGTTTCCGGCTTGGCAACATGACTTGACTCTACACTTTCCATATTATGTAATACATACGGTATATGTGATGATAAAAGAGATTGCGTGAACCAGTCAGGAAGCTAGAAATGCAATATCTGAGGTCGAAATTTTAATAAATCCAAATAGAAACGCTCTTTCCTGTAGGCTATTATTTTGTCTTAGGTATTTAGTTTACGAAGCTCTTCCCCAAATCTTTATACAATATGAAAGGAGTGACTTAATTGTGGTATCAAATAAGCAATGCAGGTCTTGTATGCTATAATCATTGGCTCCGCACACTTTAAGGGTGCCTTTGATTGACCATATTCCGGAATAAGAATGCATGGAATATAAGGTAGAAATCCTTCGTTTTTACGGTGATTCACATAAAAATTGTCAAACATCCCCTAAAATGCTATTTTAAACATATTTTTGTTGTCCTTCCTGCTTCGAAACGCGCCAAACATACCGTTTTAGTCATCACTCCATGTATTTTTATTCCGGAATAGGGTCAATTGAACGCGCCATAAGTCCTTTCGATGAGACTATGAAATTATGGGATAATCGAGGAAGGTTACTCCGAGGAGATTCAAATATGAGACCTCCTCTACCTTACCAATTGACTCTGGGGAGCACTTGGATGTTCTTCCCTTTATAACAAGGTCATTGGTCTCAGTTTCAACTTCATCAAATTGTTTTCTGTCCACGGCTTAGTATTGTCCACTTCCTCGCAGGCATTAGGGACGTAAAGATCTACGACGGCGACGGTCGACGAAAACGTCACCTTAAAATATAACTTGGCTCTATCATGAATCTTGCGCGATTATTCAGTCTCGTTCACGTCCTACAATGTGGGCGAGGTATCCTAAATATAAATTGGAACGAGCGGTTTCAGAGTGGAAACAGAGAATGAAAGATTCTCTGTTGCATGCTTACGTTGTCGTATTTGGTGATTTCACGTCGTCGTTATGCAGCGGACCGCGAACATACTTGCTAAAATCCGTGCTGGACGTGCAGCAAGATTATTTATGCTCTTTTAACCAATTATATTATTGCTTTACGCCGTTGTCGTTTTCGTAACCGTCGTCGTTTATTAGACTCCCAAATATCCAGGCCGTGCTATCAGCACCCACGGGTACATTACAAGACTAGAAAGGTTGTCTACATACTTAATGATCAAGATGTCCCGAGAAGTGGGTCCGATGATATTGACCGTGATAGTGAAAAGTTCGTTACTGTCATTGGTCATAACACTCCAAAAGAACTGTTGGAAATCTGTCAAAAACCACAGATTTCACAATACAAGGTCGCAGCGTATTTGGGTGAAGATTCTGGTAGCGGTGATGGCCTTCTTAGGCTGAAATGTATTCCGTATTCTGGAATAATTCCTGACCCAAAAATTATGAAGGAAGTTTACAGTCTTCAGTTTCGATAACATCAGCCATGCGAAACTTCACATGCATCCGATTACACCGTTTGCCACTGAAACATTAAAACAAAGCAAACTTTCCAGCGGTAAAACGCAATTTTTACCACAATTGCTGTAATCTCGCCATCTGGTTGGCTAATTTGCCGTTGTCGATAATAGTCTAGACAACGCTGCTCGCGTCAATTTGTCACGCAATGTAATAGCCAATCCAGAACGCTCATTTTGGGAAGTAAACCAACCATATTGCGAGAAAGTTATAGACAACGCATGCTCTTTCTTTGTGTCATGATTTTGGTCACGCTCTGAAATAAACACTTTCTTTGCCCTTGAATATTGTGGTAAAAAACAAATCGAAATTGGTTCAGCGTTGTCTGTACTCTTATCGACAACGATATTCGTCATCACAGTGGTCAAAATGGTGTACGCCTCGTGAGTCCACAACAAATTTTGACCACTGCGATGACGAATATCGTCGATAAGAGTACAGACAACGCTGAACCACTTTCGATTTGTTAAATATAAAATAAAGAAAGCAAAGTTTTTCTTGTGTGCAAATGAGAAGTGGAAACATAACATTTTAAGATCTACCGATCACAACGATTAAAACATCTCTCCATATGCACAGTTATAATCCTGATCGTATACACTCTAGTCGCCAATTTTCAGCGACGTAAATCGCAGAAACACTGTAACTTACCAAATTAAATCAACGTAGTGTATGCTGTTACGCTAGTAGTCCCGCGCGGTTACTAAATAGGTCATGGCAACCAAGTTAATGAAACTGATCCCATCTACAACAAATCACGAATAATTAACTATACAGCTCTGCCAATCTGCCGACACAGAGTTAACGTCCATTTGTGTTTGTCCAGAAAATACAGAAACCCTTGCGGTCCAGTGCGCAGCCCTCGTTTCAGCTCACTCCTGAAGTAACCTAAGGACAAACACACAAATCAATCAACCCTTTCTTCTCTTTTAATTATTTACCTCGAGTGCAATAAAAACCTTAAGCTCAAATAATGTTAAAATTTTTGCCCATTCCAGAATTTTTTTTGTCAGAAAACGCAATAGAGAAATTACGTATTGCGTTTGCGGCAAAAGGCAAAACGTCAAGCTAAAATGGAACTAAAATTTGCATTTTGCCAAATATCAACTGAACTTGATTGATTTGGCTCAACCTTTTGCCTGTTATATACAGATATCGAAAACGTCTCCAGAAAAGGAGAGAAGTTGAAATAATAGAATTTTCACGCTTTTTTGCCATTTGCCGTTTCTCATAAGGGCGTTACTAAATCCATCCATGCAAGAGAGGATGACAGGAGAAAACATAATCCACCATACATTGGCCTCTTTCAATGAGATTTTTTTCAAACTAAATTTAGCACGTGCTCGAAGGAAGACACCTGATTGGTTATCATTTGCTTCGCGACCATGGGCACGAGACCAAAATAACTTTGACAGCATGCCGCGAAGCTTAATATAGATTTTTTAAAAATTATCATGGGGCATAAGGATATGTTCCCTCCTCTCATCCTCTCTTCATCCATAATCATCACCATTTTCATCATCAAAAGATGGAAAGCTAAGGGGTAAGGAGAAACCTGTCTAGAAAATATAATATTTCTCGGGAGTCAAGTGAACCTTGTGACACGCCCCTTCGCTGCTCGTACATGCACTTGTAACCCGCAGTTACGGTTCCCACACTACAAACATTTGCCGGCCGTTGTCGTCGACGATTGGGAGCATCATCTCTGAAATACTAACCGTTGGCGGTCAAATATCATGTGCCGTGGCTCCTCGCCAAACTAGGTGCTTTCCATATTTCAAGGTAACAACCCCAACATCTGTTATTACTATATCTGTAATTACAGCTGTGCCATCGTAATGAAACCTTACAAGGACGAAACAGCTGTCTATGGCTGTCACTGCCCCGGGGTGATATCACTGTACGCATGCGTAAAGCACTAGCCTGACTACCGGGTTGGTAAATGGTATTTATGTTCTCCCCTCGGTTTCCATTGTCATTAAACAGATTTACTCAAAAGAGATACGCTCATCAATAACCATTGGGTGTTGGTCTTACCTCTCCTCTCTTGTAGGACAATCCTTGGCCGGAGCGGCCATCAGGGAGAATTTACCGAGCAATCAAATATTTGCGATCAATTGTTCGAACACTGGACGCAGTCCGATTCATGTGGGCGCTGTTTGCTTGTGGAGTGATCATGAGATTGTTCGAATCCCAAAAGCAATGATGATGAATTACGAATGAGAAGTATTCTGAAGAAAGGCAACTCCTGGTCCGAAATATAGCAAGAACGAAGACTTGTCAAGGACTTCTTTCAGGAATCTATTCTTGCACCTGGCGTAGGGGCCATTTTCGACTGCTGTTAGGGATCTTTAGATCGGGGGACAAGAAGGACTACGAGAACAAGTTTGCCGTTCTGAGCATGCGCACTTCGAAAAATGTCCGCCCCCAAACCTTATGCGCATGCTCAGTACGGAAAACTCGCACTGGTAGTCGTCCTCGTCCTGCGATCCAAAGGTCCGTAATATTCTCTTCAAAGTCAGGCGAGAAATGAGAAAAATAACTTGTTGACTTGAGCGAACGACTGGGACCTTTCATGACGAAAACGCCAACGAAACGTTAATTCAAAATATTTCGTTCGGCGACTATTATGAAAGAGGTCTGTACTCTTTCAA
>NC_090890.1:28837164-28849664 GCF_036669925.1 Montipora capricornis | reverse complement strand
AAATGGTTGGAAAATGTACCTCGTTAGACTTAATATTTTAGGCGGTTTCCCTTAATTAACAGTACATCATTTAGTCTCTTGTTCATTGATACAATTAATTGTTAACTCAAGTGAAGCTATGATCCTCGCAGTCATGAACGCAATTTTGGCAATTGCGTAAAGAAGCCTGAAAAATTCAGGACTTCAACGGGGTTTGAACCCGTGACCTCGCGATACCGGTGCGACGCTCTGCCCAACTGAGCTATGAAGCCACTGACGTTGGGAGCTGGTCATTTGTGGGTTCTAATGTTCCCGTGAGGAATGAATCAACCGGTATCGCGAGGTCACGGGTTCAAACCCCGTTGAAATTTTCAGGCTTCTTTACTTTTTCCGCGCTTGTAAGTAGAAATACCCTTCTTTGTTTAAAAACCTTGTCACTGTGCGGACAGAAAAATCTGCGATAGAAAGAACTGCTTTTTCCAAGACCTGCTTTGCGCTGAAATTGCTTTCTTCATTGCGAAGAGCCACTAAGCATCTGAGGAGCTGCCGCTCCTGTCTACAACCCCGGTCAAAATTGTTGGAACACTTCATGGGAATCTCCCCCTTCCCCAATCACAAAGTTGAAAACAGTTGGTGATTACACATTTTCCTGCAAGACTCGCGGTATTACCCAACTTTGTAAGGAAGGACGAGGTACAGTGTTGTGAAGTGTCAAGTGTTCCAACGATTAGTGATGGGGGTTGCAATCCCAGACAAAAAGGTTGGGACAGCGAGCAAGCTCTCCCCTTCCCCATTACATACTTAATTGACCGCTCCCCATAGGAGCTTTTCGGGGCCAATGAAACAATCAACGAAACAACAGCAACTGTTAAGAATCCCAATTGGCCGGAGGCAAACCAGTTGGCTATTTACAAGTGCAGCTGGGAAGTTGAACCAGGGACTACCAGGGACAAATTCAGCGAGTGGTCAGAGCGGGTCTTGAACCCGGGATCTCTGGATCTCAAGACACGCGCTCAAACCACTAGGCTACACTGCCTCCTTACAATATTGATAATCGGGTGATTTTCTTCTCTTTTTGGTTGATTAGGGGGGATGGAGGATACGTGATTCAGCTCAAGTGTACCAACTACTTTTGGCCGGGATTGTAGGCTTGACATTTTGGGTGGTCGCTTCCGGGAGTTTCGAATGTATACAAAAAAGCACCGTTTTTCTTATGTGCAAATGAAGAAACATACATTTTAAGATGTACCGATTAAAAAAGAATAAAACATCTATCCTTATTTTCCACAGCTATAACCGTATCTTTGTTCGCCGCCAATTGACAGTGAAGTAAATCGTAAACACACCGTAATTTACTGGATACGAGCAACGTAGTGTATGCTGTTGCACTAATCGTCTACCACAAATCTCATATGGATACTCAATAGGTCATGCCAACCAAGTTAATGAAATGGAAGCCCATCCACTGCAAATCACGTAACACTATACAGCTCTGCCACTCTGACACAGACTTCAGAATGTCGTTTTAGAGAGTTTACCCTTGCGATGGTTCATTTGGTCAGCCCTCGTTTTTTCTTCCGCGTGAAAACTCACTCTTGAAGCTTGAAACTGCGGACAAACATACAAATCAATCAAACCTTTCTTCTCTTTCAACTTTTCACTCAAGGAAGATAAAGTGGTAAAGTTTTTAGTAGATTTTCGAGGGGAATAGAAAACTTAAGCTTATGTAGATCACTCTGTCCCAGGGCTTGTGGTGGCAGATGAAAAGAAAAAAGGCAAAAGTTGCATTCCTGGACACGATTTGAACCCGGAGCTCCCACTTTGAAGAACTGTTTTTATCCACTTAACCATTAAAGATTAACTGGCTGACAATTAGACCGATTATTTATTATTAACACTAATTTGGTATATATAAAATCATTGCTGAACAGTGGTTAAGTTTAGTGCTTGATTTTAAAATAGATAGCTTTCTCTTGAGGTTTGGTAACCGACATTTTCTTCTGTTTAAACATGTTTCTTAGCGGGTGATAATACACGTTTACAGCGGTAATCGGAAGTAAAAAAATTGAGATATCAAAAAAAAAAATGTTCTCGAAGTTAGCGATGTGGTAGTCTAGCGGTTCAGCGAAAGGGTTAATAATAGAATATCCCCAGGTTCGATTCTTGCCAGTTCAGGCAGTGGGATTCTGTTTTTGAAAATAGATATCCATTTCCCATAATCCCTATTAGGCGCTAAGGATCCTAAATTGATGATAATAGTCAATTTAGAGAAAATTAGGAATTGTCGATAATCGTCATTTCAGAGGTAAAGGATGGCTTGATACAGAACATCTTGAGTACCGACGATTGGCTTTTAGACGAGACATTGCAAACTAACCTTTCTGTCTCCGTAATGAGTGTCTCCTCTCTCGGGTGTTTTACCTTGATAATTTCCAAGTGGAACTGCTTGCGTGGACAAATGGCAATGAGACCCATTCTAGGACAAGTTGCTAAAGGAAAAGGAAAGTCCCATTCAACATCCATTACACTGAGTAGATCTCCAGACCTTAAGTTGAACATCTTAAGGCGGCCATCTCTTCGGTGATTGTATTCGACAAAAACGAACTCCTCATCACTGATGAATTGACAAGATTTGTGAATGGCGAGGCCACTTAATTCGAGGCACACATTACCGGAAACTGCATCACGAACGTACGCGTTTCTGGTACTGACTATATCAAGAACAATAAATTGACCATTGGGGGAAAATGATCCGCTCAAATCTGCAAAACGGGCAGCCTGGCGTGCACGCCACAGTGGTTCGGTTTTACCCAACTGCCACATTTCAATGAACTCCGGATTCCTTCTAGGCCAGGCAAAAAGCTGGAAGGTCCCGTAGCAAGCAATCAACTCCCCGCGAGGCAGTTTAAATGTTTTCACAGTATCTCCACCAACAGTATCCAAAATGATCCCTTGTCGCGTTTCAAATGTTATGCATGCCACCTGATCATCTGAAATAGGATACACATGATCCGCGCCAAACCTCCATCGTCGCATGCAGACTGACAAGTCAAAGTTCCACAGTTCAATAGTGCTCCAAGTTGCAATCAAAATGCCTTCTTTTAAAGCTACCAACTCACAGAAAGAGTGACTCTCAAACTCTTTCTTTCCCTTCATTTCCCCAGTTAAAACGTCCCAAGCAATAATTCGCCATCTGGGTGATCCGAAGCATTGAACTGCCGCATAAACACTATCACCGGTTAACGAGAAAAAGAGGCATTCGACACGTTCGAATTCCTTATTCTTCGTTGGTGCATTCCGATAAACAAGTTCAATGTAGCCTCTCAAAGAGTGGTTCCTCAAAATAGACTGGCTGTTAAGCACTACATCATAATTAAGCGAATCCGGTAAAAGCACAGAATCTCCTACCTGCAAAAGCAGAGGATCCCCTAACAAAAAGCCACCGATTAAATGGGATTCTAACTGAAGGTAATTTTCCCAGGGAATATTAGCACCGTAAGTAAAATACACATGCTCTGGCCACTCAGTCATACTAAAAAGAACCATGCAACTGCCACCGTACTTCATAATTCTTTCACAAAAAAGAAAACGACTGTCTGGTGAGAACCTAATTATTCCAAAACACGGAAACTCTGCAACCTCTGCTAGAGTTGAAAAACCATTTTCCCGGTCAACCAAACAAACAGAGGCAGGTGAATGGGAAATTGCCACGAGCTTTCCATCTTGGGACATCGCAAAAGATAAAATTTCTTTATCTCTGTTGAGACGATCAATCTCCCTGCCATCCGTCAGATTCCACATCATAAGACATTTTGCATCGTCGGGACAATCAGTTAACATCTCCTCGCCGTAAATAGAACAGACAGAAAAACTGCACTTACTGGTAGGAAAAAGGGGCTTCAAGTCTCCATTAAAGGAATAAGCAGTGTTTAGCATTCCTGGCAAGATGACATCCTTGATAGGATGAAATACCACAGAACGATAAAAGCCAAAAACCAATTCGTACCAATCTACAGTGATCACTCTTAATGGACCAAGGTCGAAAAATAGTTCTGCATACTGTTTTGGTTTGACATAACGTTTCCAATTGAGGTTACCTGAAGCAAGTGACCAAAACTGAATGCTTCCATCACAGCATTCACACACCATGTATTCTAAGCTAGGGGACACATCCAAACAAGCCACTCGTGATGAACAATCAAACCGAGCTTGAATACCTGTTTGGGGATCATTTTTGCTTAAGAACTCCATGTAAGGTTTATCGGAATACTTGGTCTCCAGAAGCTGGCGGGAGTAAGAACATAATTTACTACTTCCGCTGTTCAGAAGACATTGAAAGATAGTAAAGGGATATTCCTGTAAGGTTACGCGGTGCTTCTTTAAAATAATCAATAACGACGAAAGACTTTTATGACAATCAGTAGACATCTTCTTCAAACCACCCTGCCTCAATACACCAACAATATCTTCAGTGGCTGCTGGCATGTTTAAAGAAAGCTTTGCGTACAAAAGCTCTGGGTCTGACACATATTTTGCAACCCCTTGCTCGAGGCTGCAGGATTTCATATCCTGGTCTAACTGTAACATGTGCTGAACACCATGTTCCAAGGCATACCTCGAAGTATCAGTGAAGGATTGTAAGTTGCCAATACTTCTGCTCTTTAACTCGTCAAACTCGTTAGAACAAAGAGTAGAAAGGATCTTATGGCCTTCCACTTCCTCTACACTGAAACAGTGCTGCCTGTAGTGTGACTTGTCTGTCAACCAGTCCTTGACTGATTTATGAAAGAAATGAATGCGGTCTTCGTGAACAGGAAGAAGTGATGACACAATGGCAATGGCTTTGCGCGCCTTTCGCATAACAATCGAGGACGACAAGTTCTTGCACAACAATTTAGCAACAAAACCCAATGGCAGTGGTTCTCTGGCAGCGGCAATTGCAGCCAGGAAACAAAGAAATTCCTCTTCAGTTATGTTTAGTTCTTTACACAAGTCTTGTTCGAGCCGTTGAAAATACGACCGGTAAACACACGCGATGCCCGCAGGGAGGGTCTCGTCCAGTTGTTCCAAGGTGAGAAAAGTTGAACACTTGGACCTTATAAAATCTACCAAAAACTGGGCACACAGAAAGACTCCCTCTGACTTTTGCACAAGATCATCTAAGACCAGCTCATTCATTTCAAATTCCAATAAATCGCTTAGACTACGTTCAAAGTAAAAACGAATGACCTTCAAGTTCTCTTCATCTTTTGGCTCGAGTAGCAGTGGTTGCAAATCTTTCAGGTTGTCCCAAATGTTAACTTCGGGTCGCGTCGTCACCAAAAAGCGAAGCCAAAGTGGTAAATTCTTAAACAACTTAGCAATCACATCAAGAAGATCATTTCGTCCTTGGTATTCACTTTCGTCTACAGCATCTATTACCACAAGAGATGTATGACCTGGATCTGCTACTTTGTTCAGAGGTTCTGAAAAAAGCAAATCAAACAGATCCCTCACTTCCATGTCGTTGATCTCTACACCCAGATTTCCGGAGAGCTGTTCCACAAGGGCCTTCTTGTACTCTGGAAGACAGCAGGACAGGTGACAGGCTAAAGACTGCATCATCACCTTAGGATTCCTGTGGCGTGCTCTGTCATGGTGACAAAAATGGCTTCCCGCCAATCTGCCAGCTTCGTGCATTCTTTTACACATCTCAGCAGCGATGACAGATTTCCCCATCCCTGCATTTCCGCTGAGCACCAAGACACGATTTGGAGAACTTGCATCATCCAACCAGGTGCTGATTTTAGCAAAGAAAGACTCACGAGTTCCTTCCAAGTATCTCTTTGTATAATCTGTGATATCAGGTTCCGTGTCAACCCTTGCAAGTTTCTTTAGGATTTTGTCCTCCTGATCGGTGTTGTGTTTTGCGTGACAGGTTTCCGTGACAAGTTGATGTATGTCGTGAATCCTGGATTTGCTGTCCTTGACACCTTCTTGGGTTGTGTTCTGAGAAATTTGCAAGTTTTCAAGTGTGGAATAGACTTTCTCAACAGTCTCTTGGGTTGTTGACTGCTGGATTCTTAAGTCTTTAAGGATGGATTTGTTTTCCTCGACACTCTCTTGGACTGTGTTCTGAAGCTGACACAACTCATTAAGTTGAGTCTTGAGATCCGCTTCACTCTCTGCCCAGTCCCGTAATGCGTTAAGATAATCCTTCTCTCCACATCGCTCTGCCTTCAATCGATCAACCTCTGCCTGACTTAACCCAAGAGACACTAGAACGGCACTGATTTCCTGCCACAGAGCATTGAACATCAGTTCATCGATACCAGTGGTTGTGATGTGCCCATACAACTGATTACGGAAAAACTTAATTCGAGCAAGGTTTGCCTCACGAGAAGTGTCACTTGGGGGCGGCTTGCAATGCCATCCAGTGTGGGGAGGGGTAAGTCCACAAATGTTGGTCAGAAGGAGGAACAACAGAGTGATATCAAACATGGTGGAGTCAGGGGCAGCTCCACCAACAGGATAGAGCTTGTCCCACTGGTGACCATTGAGTATTCTTCTGCGTAACAGGTTGTTAAGGATATAATAACAGGCATTGAGATCAGCTGCCAAGTTTGCAGGAGGGTGATGAGTGTCAAAAACATTTCTCAGTACAGTTGTTCCACCATCAATAATAAGTCGACTCAGCTTGGCCCCATTTGTCTTCTGCTTAGAGCTGGCCAGGGGACCTGGTGTGGCCATTGTAATCCAAACTACTGATTTTTCACATCATATCTGCACAGAAAAGGAAAGAAAACATATGTGGTTTTTGACTGAGTGTAACCCATTCACAACTCAAACGCCCTAGGACGCCTCCCACAGACGAGTAAAATCGTTTGGCGTTAGACAGAGTAAGAAGTGTCATTCTCAGGGGTCAATGGGTTATTGATTGACTTATTGGATTCAACTGAGTGTTCCTAAGCGACTGATTAAATTACTGAGTAACAATTACCACAATTGATTGTCTATATAAAAATTAAAGTACCTTCAGTGCACACGATTTGCTGAAGCAAAAAAGCTAAGAAATCGAGGATCAAACGAGTGCCTGCATGGGCAGTTCAACAAGAATTACCTTCGGCTACAACCGATAGTCAAAGGCTCATGTGAGACAACTCATGAATAAAGTGGATTACAATTAGCAAGGGCTCCTTGGTAAATAATACGCATGCATGCGCTATGCGTTTTTTCCTGTGGAGCCGCTCCGTGAGCGGACTGAGTGTATAGGGAGTACAATGGGGTTTTTTTTTCACGGTGGAGATGAGATCATAAAATAGATGGCATCATGATTGCATTGTACTGTTGTTTTGAAGGGAAATTATTAATAAATGAACTTGCCATTCAAAACCTATAAATGCAGTTATTTACATGAATGTCTTTTGTTATTGAAATTCCGCCCCAAGGAATATGTTGCCACTGAACTTTACTTTGTATTAAATATCTCCAGATGCAGATGACATGGAAAAATCTCATCAACATTTTTTTATCACAGTGAAGAGCCAACAGTAATACTGCTTTGATTTGCTATGGCCAAACCTTCACAGGGATTCAATTTTTTAAATTGTATTGTAAATGAAATATTACTGTAAGCTGTCAAAGCCACTTATCACTCAATGTACTTTTCCTTCCTTTTCATTGGCCAAGAGCCCACGACATGACTTGCAAATAACTGCCTACAAATAAGTGTTTTGCTGCAAATAATATTCTGCTGATGTGTAATTGAAACCACGTTCTAGTGTGAAAATGGTAGTTCGCTTTCCTGAGCTTTCAGAAAGTGATTTTAAAGGCCCATTTACACCCTAAACGCTCAAAGCAGTTTTGAACACTTTCAACAAACTGTACTATAGAGCGTTTTCACATGACGTCACAGGGGCCATGTTGGTGTTCCAAAACAAAGGAATGGTGGCCATGATGGTGTACCAAACTAATCCTCCGGGAATTGATCTCTATTTTTATGCAAATACTTTCTTTCGTTTCAGTAATCCAATACGGCTACTGGTTACGTGAATGAAAATACTCTATTTGGAAAGATTGAATCTATCAAGCTTTTTCACTTAATGGTAATGTTATGATGCCATATGAAACACCACTGGATGCTTAACAAACACGAACTTGTTAATGTGACGTAAAGGGTTACCATGGCAACAAAAATCCATCTAAAAACAGTCTATGTTTTGCCCTTAAACGCATATATATCAAAAATGAACTTGGTGAACCCCATCTTTTATTGCTGGAGAGTGACCAGCATGCTAGGATAAACCTTTCTGCAAAGTTAAAAAAAATTATCTTGGGCAGATTCATAGCCACCTTCACAATTAAAAAATATTAAGGTGGCTCTAAATCCGCTACAGAAATTTTTTTCTAACTTTGCAGAGAATTTTGTCTAATAACATTTTCAACTTTTATTACACGGTATGTTGAGCCAAAGTTCACTTAAGTCACATACCGTATTAGAGACATACAATATCACTGTTAAACCTTACTGCGCAAAAGGAGCTGAGTAACAACAAAACAAAACAATAAGCCTACCCCTACCATGCACAACAAAACACTGTTTCATGATACGGTTTAACGATTTGCAGAGTCCCTACCAAACGGAGTTCCTATCGAAGCCTGGGTTTCTTTGTACAAATTTGGTAAATCATGTCACAGCAGTTATCAGTCACACATGCCCCTCAATGACTTTTCTTCACTTTTCAAAACTAAATTTTGGGTGGACGTCAATCATATGTTTCCACGACAATAGTCCTGTTCACTTGGCGACAGTCTAATTCATCATCGAAACATTTGATTGACGTCCCCCAAGCTTATGTTCCGAAAACTGAAAAAAAAAATCGTCAAGGGGCATGTGTGACTGATAACAGCTGTAACGTTCTTGTTCACGTTAAGTGCATAAATTGCCCAAGTGGCACAAGTCTATGAATTAAAGATGGCATTCTTAATTCGACTGAAGGGAGTAAATCTTTGAAACATTTTATTTTGCTGGTTTTTAATTCTGTGGGAACTTTTTTTTTTTGCAGGATCTAGGTCAATCCGCAAAATTCGCAAACATATGAGCCTGCAAGATTTTCATGCTACATGGTAAGCATGTTGCATAATTCATTCTGAATTAATCAATGTCATTATGCCATTCAGTCAGCACACCACTGATCAGCTGTTTTAGATGCATCACTGAATATCTCTCATTGAATGTAACAAAGAACATTCCTGGTTTTTCTTCTCATGGCTAGTTCAACAATGCTATTAATACAAACCTTTCTACAAACACAATACCTTGATTGTCTACCAAGTTTCAAAGATTTAGATATATTTACTCTGATGATTTTAACACCTGAAATCAGTTGTAAATATTATTCTCCACATAGCTTTTTCCCGCTTAAAAAACACATGCAGCCTTCATCCTTTCCACATTTCTCACTTTTTCATAACAATATCCGAAGCCTGAGGTGTAATTTAGAAACTTCCATACCCACTTAATAGAAGAATGGAATCAGGAGATTGATAAAAGTAAAAAACAATCTTTAGTATTCTGGTGAAACTGCCTCCTATATGATCTACCGCAATAAAATTTTGATGCTCAAGCGAATTAGCAAGAAAAGGTATTTCCACAAGTATTTTCAGGGAAATTTTAGTGATACTAAGATGATACGGGAGGGCATCAACAGTCTCTTAGGTAGAGAAAACAATTAATGCCTGTAAGGATAAAAGTGCCTTCCATTATGTCCTAGGACCAATCAAGTACTGTATCACACAATCCTTCTGACTTTCCTGACATAATGAATACTGTAAGTATTTTTCATCCATAGGATACAATTTGGCTTCTAAGATGCCAAATTCACCTAAACAATTCACAGGATATTTACCAAAGTTGAACTTTGCTAGTTCATTCTTTTTCAACCCTGTCTCGCCCTGAGATAGAATTTGAGATAATGACCACCCCAATAAATAAAGCACACAGGCTACATTCTTTTCCCACTCGCATTCTAAGTTCGGCTAAACATATCATTAGCCAATCTTTATCCTTGCTCATAAACAAATTAGTCGAAAATGGCGTATATCCTTCCAAAATCAAAACTGCTTAAGTAACCCTAATAATATATTAAAAGTGATGACGGTCGAATCAGATCCATCTAATTAAATTATAGAGGTCAAGATCATTGTTTTCTGTTTTTAACCATATGTTTGAAAAAAAAAAAAGATGTATTACCGTCTTAAATCTTTTCTTGAGCAACACAATATCCTTCATGATTCACACTAACGTTTTCGCGAAAAAAGATCCACTGAACATGCTCTTTTAGACATAATTAATCAAATTGAAACTAACATGTATGGATGAATTGTACTTGTGTGGGATTTTTATAGATCTACATAAGAAAGGCCTTTGACACAGTAGATCACCGAATATTACTAAGTAAATTGCATCATTATGGAGTGTGAGGAATAATAAATGAATGGTTTTCTTCATATTTACTGGGCCGTCAGCAAACAACACAAATTGGTGCTAAAAATACTTCTAAAAAGGAAACAATTTGTGTCAGAAGTCCCTCAGGGGTCGGTACTGGGACTTCTGCTTTTTTTAGATTTATATAAATGATATATCTAATAGTGCTAACCAACTGAAGTTCTAGAACAAGTTTCAAATCAAGTGTCGTAAAACCATAACCAAAGTAATTACTTTGGCCAATCAAAAAGGACTAAGACAATCCGGTAAACCAATCAAAACTCGAAGTAATTACACGTAGCTGACTGTCACCAAGCACGGGAAAATGTGCACACGCAAGCCACGATTGGTTTTGGTTTCACTTCTGATTGGTTGAAAAAGTAGCGTGAGAACTTTGAACCAATCACTGAGTGAAGTAATTATAAACCAAAGCAATTTGCTAATTACTTTCGACACTCAGTTGAAAACCGCTCTATCTTTTTGCATGATGACACTCATATACTATATGCTGACAGAAATTATAAGTCACTTGAAACCATAGTTAATGTTGAAGTTTCTCATGTTTATGACTGGTTAACTGCCAATAAGCTATCTTTATAAACATAAAGAAATCTAACTTTGTTATCTTCTGACCTAGACAAAAGACACTAAATTACGAAGTTAACTTGAGAGTATTTGATTATCATACCAACACATATATTTCCTTAGAAGATAACTGAATTATGTGAAATATCTTGGTGTGTTGATCATTGATGAAAATCTCTCATGGAAATATCATGATGTCCACTTACATGTACCTTCAAAAATAAGTAAAACTGTACAGTAATTGGCATTATTGCTAGATTAAGACATTTTGTGCCCCTAGCTACAATGTACTTTACACTGCATAATACATCTCACTGATCTAGCCTTATCTGTTGTATGCCATAGTCACGTGGGGTCGAGCCACCAAGACTCATAGAAACAAAAATTAATTCTTATTCTCCAAAAACGTGCCGTCCGCCTGATGTACTTTGGTGAATACAAATCTCATGCTTTACTCTACTTTTTTCTTCTCATTTTCTTCCTCTTGATTTTCTGTACTTTAAATCAGTTGGTGTTCTGATGCATGACATATCTAACAACTTATCGCCTCCTAATATTGCTAATTTATTTATTTCTAAAGCAAGCATTCATTCATATAAAACAAGGTCATCTTCAAGAGGTGACTATTTTGTTAAACCCTCAAGACTTGCAATTGGGGACACTGAAAAATGCAGACTGCAGACTGTGCAGACCGTCTGTAAAATAAAAAATTCGGTTAGCATGAATTAGGCCTAAATAACATTTGGTTTGCCCAATTAGGCCTAAATAACATTCAGGTTAGCCTGTTTACAGTTAGCTCTCAATAATAGTGAGGGTAATGCCATATTTTACCCCTGGTCTGCACAGGCTGCACAGTACAGTCTGAAGTCTGCATTTTTGCGTGACCGCAAGACTTGACAAACAAATTAAACCCTTTTAAAGAAATGCTGTAAAAATTTGGAATAGTTTACCTCATGAAATCCACCATCTATCCAAGAATGATTTTAAAATTTAAATCCACAATGTCCCACTCCAAAGACTTTCAGAAGAAAATGACTATATTGATTTATCTGTCTTAAAAACAATATATCTTAATACTTTAGCTTCTCATATTTGCACTTTGTATTGATTTGATTTTAGATGATATTTACTTAATTGACTGTATACTTTGTACACTAGTTATTGTATACCTATATTCATTCTATAATGTACTGTTTGTAAAACACAACTGAATACCGTGGCTTTCTCTACTTGTTAACTCCTTTATATATGTGTAACCACTGCTCGTCTGGACTAGCTTTTGCTAACTGTGAGCAGTGCATATTGAACATGACATTGTACTGTACTATAATAATGATTTCTACAATAAACAGCATTTTTTTTAAACCGGCTGTCTGTAATTTGACGCCCTATTTTGCAGTAATTTAGAATGGGATGAAAACTGTGCACTTGAGGTTAACACAGAAAGTTTAGTTGAACCAAATGGCTTACC
>NC_090890.1:28829664-28832164 GCF_036669925.1 Montipora capricornis | reverse complement strand
TCTCATGAGGCTATTATTAAAAGAAAAGGTGGCGAACTTCCGCCTTCAGTGTGTGCCGGTGTAGATATCATGTTAAGCCATTATATAGTCGCCCGTGTCGCCCGCTTTAACCCGGGGGAGGTACTGCCATATATGGACTATATAGTTATGTGCCGCTGTGAAGGGTATGGTTTTCAAGTAGTTTACTCTAGGATAGAGTATATAAATCCTAGCGTTTGGGTCTAGGGTATCATTTTTCACGAAACTGACCATTCGGTTGAAAATTTTATCAAGACAAAGGAAACCAAAAATTCCCGCTAGAAAATATAAAAAAATCGAGTTTAAAAAAAGTTTAAGTTTACGCAACTCAGCCTCAAAAGTGTCGATAAATGGCTATCATGAAACACTTCTTCATATTAGTAACTGTCAAGTATCGGGATTTAGACGGAAATCGGTGCGAGTTTACTCTAGTATAGGGTAGCAAAATTCAGCTGAACCAGCTCTGGTATAGGCTAAGGGTTCCAGGGTCCCAGCGGCACATCCCCACCCAAAAATTCCTAAAGTACCTCCCCCGGGGCTTTTACCCATCAGTGGGAGCATGGCCGAGAAAAATATAAGGATTTGTATGGGAATCCCGATAAAAGGCTTAAGAAGATAATTATATGAAAAAAGTCTCGCTTAAAAAGCCTAAAATTACTGTCATTGCGGGTAGCTTCCTTCCTGTGTGGTTTTTTTTTCCAGATCCGAAGCGATTTGAGCCATTTTTCCCTAACTCTAACCCTAACAAATCCTTACATTTTTGTCGGCCATGCTCACTCTGAGCTTGGCGTATATCTCCCCACCGGTGGCTCAGTTGGTTGAACATCGAGCTGTGATGCGGGAGGTCGCGGGTTCGAACCCCGGCCGGATCAACACTCAGGATCTTAAAATAACTGAGGAGAAAGTGCTGCCTTTGTGAATATTTCATCTACAAATGGTTAGACTTTCAAGTCTTCTCGGATAAGGACTATAAACCGTAGGCCCCGTCTCACAAGTACCTTTTATGTTCATAAGTTCCCTGAGGCACGCCCACAGTTATCAAAGCCAATTATTATCAATACGCGCGGCCAAGTGACAAACTGCCCTCTGTAAAAGGCGCCTTTTTGCGGGCCAAACGGGAAATGTGCGGGCTGCAGAGATGTCAAACAACTTCTCGACCAATGAGATTGTCCTATTTAATTTTAAAATTTGTTGATAATCATTAGCTCGCTTATACAACAATAGAGTGTTTTTTACATTCTTTTTGCAAAAATCTTTTTTCAAATAAAAACGTTACGACTTTACTTGAACTCGCATTACCCTTTTAAGATCTAGTATTTGTTTTACGAGTTTTTATAAATTTTCCATTAGCGTAAGGTTTTTTAGTCTCGCGGTACACGGCTACGGTTAATAGCCGCCCGTTTACAGTCAGTAGGTTAATCTGGGCAACCAGTTGTTTTTATATAAACTGCTCATAATAATAATAATAATAATAATAATAATAATAATAATAATAATAAATCAAAATTTGTTACGTCATAGACTTTGTAACTCGGTTGACTGTGATGTGCATGAGAAGTCTAGAAAATTGAAAAGTAACATCCAGGAGTTGACGAAACCGTAGACAATTCAACTAAGTGAAGGTTGTAGCTATAATGATGGAAATGTTGCCGGGGAGCAATGCAATACCAAAGACTTAAGTGATAGGTTAGATCTATTTACAAAACATTTTAAGAACCTTTCGGTATTGATATGCGGGATAAGAAAAGGGTTTACTCTACTGCGAAGAGAACGACTCCAATTTCGTTCCCAGGGTCTCTTTGTCAATGAGGAGACCAATGACAATGGAGACCCTGGGAACCAGGTTGAGAACGACTCTTGCGGGGGAAGGAGAACATGAAGAGGATGCGAGGTAGATTCAACACTGAATACTTTTCCATAACTTCTTATCTCTTTCCTTTATAATCTTCTGAACTGATGCTGTATTTTGAATAATTACCGATTATTACATGAACGCACGTTGGATATGAAAAGGTAAATAGTCTCATATATTCCAGTCTCATATATCCCACAAACGCCAATGGAATAATTGTTTTCTTAAATTTTCATTAAATTCTGAACGCGTGGCCACTTGGAAATTAAAGCCAATCAGTTTCCATCTTGGTGACACTTGACGCAATCAGTTTCCATATTATGTCCCCAACCATCTCTCAAGAAGCCTGGTTTGGACTTAGCGTTCAAAAATTGGAGACTTACTTTAATAAGGTTAAGAATGATATTTTGATGTCTATGAACGAGCAACATGTCACCTTGCTCGTATTATTAGATTTAAGTGCAGCTTTTGACACGATACATCATGATAAGCTGATTAGTCGTCTTGAGTCTGATTTGGGAATAACTGACAATGCGCTTGCCAGGTTTAAATCGTATCTATCTGACCGGTTCTAGCATCTCTCTGTAAATGGTAGTCTCTCTGATCAGTTTCCTTTAAAACAAGGTGCTC
>NC_090890.1:28747164-28824664 GCF_036669925.1 Montipora capricornis | reverse complement strand
CGAAATGCTGTTGCATTAGTCGTCTGCTAAAAATTTCGCATGGTTAATAAATACTGCAGGTCATGGAAACCATATCAATGGCATGCATGCCCATCTACTACAAATCAACAAAAACTATACAGTTCTGCCAGTCTGACACAGAGTTTAGAATGTCCTTTTAGAAAGTTCATTTGTATTTGTCCAGAAAATACAAGAAAGCAATGTGGTTCAATGATCACCGTCGTTTCTTCACATTACAAGACAACCAGAAGAAAATGGCTTCTTAAGCTTTGACCTGCGAGGAAAGAAAACAACGAAACATTGGGTCAGCCCTCGTTTTTCCTGCTTGACTGACCTGCGGACAAATACACAATTCAATCAACTGATCAATCAACCCTTTCTTCTCTTTCAATTATTCAATCAAGGGATATAAAGTGGTCAAGGTTTTAGTAGATTTTCCAGTGGAATAAGAAACTTAAGCTGATATAGGGATAAATTCTTGCTTATTGCATTTTTTAGCAAGCGACACAGAGAACTTTAGCATCGCGTTTGCGGCAAATGGCAAAACGTCAAGCTGTAAATTGCATTTTCCTACAAATATCAAGACGTGCTGGAATAATTATAGAACTTTCTTGCTTTTCTTTGAGCTACGAACGTAAACAGGAAGTGGACATTTCGCATACCCGGACAGCAGTCCCTCCAAAGACTGTTCAACTAATCGTCTCTAATAGAGAAAAGATACTCAGTAATATAAATGTGGTAGCGCCAAGACAGATTAACAGGGAAAACATCTCACTTCCGGTTGCCACTCGTGACTCAAAGACGTCTCGAGCTTAAGCCACCCATGGTGTTCAACAAGAGGTACGACCCTACCCAAAATTTGCATAAGCATTGTTTTTTTTTTTTCTTGGGACTTACAATGGTCCCAAGAGAAACTGAAAACAATGGTTATGCAAAATTTTGGAGGGCCAAACAAAGAGTATTATGGTATTTTTGATACTGGCTAATGGTGCGAGAATAAGTCCACAAGCAAACCAGTCATGTAAGCCCATACCAACGTATATGGGAATCAAAAACACACTTCGAAGCTTTCACAATAGATAATGGTTTGTACTCTATATGAGGGCAAGCATGAAGTATATACAGAACATCTTGAGTACCGACGATTAAACGAGACATTGCAAACTAACCTTTCTGCCTCCGTAATGAGTGTCTCCTCTCTCGGGTGTTTTACCTTGATAATTTCCAAGTTCAACTGCTTGCTTGAACAAATGGCAATGAGACCCAATCTAGGACAAGTTGCTAAAGGAAAAGGAAAGTCCCATTCAACATCCATTACACTGAGTAGATCTCCAGACCTTACGTTGAACAGCTCAAGGCGGCCGCCAATTGGCTGAACGGATTTCACAAAAATACACTCCTCGTCACCGACGAATTCACAATTGAAAGTGGTAAAATCACCAAATTGGAGGCGCACATTACCAGAAAATGCATCGAGAATGTAGGTGTTGGGCATGACAAAAACAGCAATAAATTGACCCTTGGGGGAAAATGATCCCTTCAAACGTGACAAACGGACACCCTGGAGTGCACGCCACAGTGGTTCGGTTTTACCCAATTGCCTCATTTCAATGAACTCTGGCTGGGATTTTTTACGCCAGGCAAACAGCTGGAGGTCACCGTAGCAAGCAATCAACCTAAAGCCGTGAGAAAGTTTAAATGTTACCACATTATCTCCACTAACAGTATTCAAAATGATCCCTTGTCGCCTTTCATGTGTTATGCATACCACCTGATCATCTGAAATAGGAAAGATAGTATCTGCTGCAAACCTCCATCGTCGCGTACAGACTGACAAATCCAAGTTCCACAGTTCAAGTGTGGTATTAGTTGAAATCAAAATGCCTTCTTTTAAAGTTACAAAACCAAAGAAATAGTCACTCTCAAAATCTTTTTGTCCTTTAAGTTCCCCCTTTAAAACGTCCCAAGCTAAAATTCGCAATCTGTGTGGTCTGACCAAAACTAGGGCATAAACACTCTCACCGGTTAACGAAAATCGGAGACATCTGACACGTTCGAACTCTGTGCTCTTAGTTGGTGCATTCCGATAAACTAGTTCAATGTAACCTTCATGCAAGTTGTTCCTTAAAAGAGATTGGCTGTTAAGCACTACATCGGAATAATAGCGCGAAACCATACTCAGAGGATCGCCCAACAAAAAACCACCGATTCTATGGGGTTCTAACTCAAATGAATTTGTCCAAGGACCCTCAGGGTGACTCAAACAGAGAAGCCCGTCAGTCATGCTTAAACGAAATATTTGGCTTAAACCGGGTAACCTTGAACACAAAAGAAATCGACTGTCTGGTGAAAACCTAATCATTCCAAAACCGCGCTTTAAAGATACCAGTACCTCTGCTAGAGTCGAAAAACCATTTTCCCGGTCAAGTAAACAAATAGAGGGTGTTAAATGGGAAATTGCCACGAGCTTTCCATCTTGGGACATTGCAAAAGATAAAATGTCTTTATCTCTGTTGAGACGATCAATCTCCGTACCATCGTTCAGATTCCACATAATAAGACATTTTGCATCGTCGGGACAATCAGTTAACATCTCCTGGCCGAAAATAGAACAGATAGAAAAACTGCACTTACTGGTAGGGAAAAACGGCTTCGAGTCTCCGTCAAAGGAGAAAGCAGTGTTTAGCACTCCTGGCAAGATGAACTCCTTGATCGGATGAAATACCACAGAACGATAAAAACCAAAAACCAATACATGCGAAGTTACAATGATTCTAAATGGACTAAAGTAATCACAATACTGTTTTGGTTTGACATAGCGTTTCCATTTGAGGTTACCTGAAGCAAGTGACCAAAACTGAATGCTTCCATCGCGACATTCACACACCATGTACTCTAAGCTAGGGGACACATCCAAACAAGCCACTTGTGATCCGCAACCAAACCGAGCTTGACTTTGGGCGTGATTTTTCTTTAACAACTCCATGTGAGGTTTATCGGAATACTTGGTCTCCAGAAGCTTGCGGGAGTCAGAAGATAACTTACTACTTCCCTCATTTAACGAACACTGAAAAATAGTAAAGGGATATTCCTGCAAGGTTACGCGGTGCTTCTTTAACAGAAACAATAAAGAAGAAAGGGTGTCACAACACTCGGCAGATATCGTCTTCAAACCACCCTGCTTCATTACACCAACGATATCTTCCGTGGCTCCTGGCAGGTTCACACAAAGCTTTGCGTACAAAAGCTCTAGGTCTGACACATATTTTCCAACCCCTTGTTCAAGGCTACAATAGTCCCTCATGTCCTGGTCTAACTGTAACATGTGCTGAACACCATGTTCCAAGGCATACCTTGAAGTGTCAGTGAAAGACTGTAAGTTGCCAATACCTCTGCTCTTTAACTCGTCAAACTCGTTAGAACAAAGAGTAGAAAGGATCTTATGGCCTTCCATTTCCTCCACACTGAAACAGTGCTGCCCGTAGCGTGACTTGTCTGTCAACCAGTCCTTGACTGATTTATGAAAAAAATGAATGCGGTCTTCGTGAACAGGAAGAAGTGATGACACAATGGCAATGGCTTTGCTCGCCTTTCGCACAACAATCGAGGACGACACGTTCGTGCACAACAACTTAGGAACAAAACCCAATGGCAGTGGTTCCCTGGCAGCGGCAATCGCACCCAGGAAACAAAGAAATTGCTCTTCAGTTATGTTTACTTCCTTACACAAGGCTTGTTCGAGTCGTTGGAAATATGACTGGTAAACACACGCGATGCCCGCCGGAAGGGTCTCGTCCAGTTGTTCCAATGTGAGAAGAGTTGAACACTTGGCCCTTATAAAATCTACCAAAAACGTGGCACACAGGAAGACTCCCTCTGACTTTTGCACGAGATGATCTAAGACCACCTCGCGCCTTTCAAATTCCAGTAAATCGCTTAGACTATGTTCAAAGTAAAAACGAATGACCTTCAAGTTCTCTTCATCTTTTGGCTCGAGTAGCAGTGGTTGCAAATCTTTGAGGCTGTTCCAAATGTTAACTTCGGGTCGCGTTGTCACCAAAAATCGAAGCCAAAGTGGTAAACTCTTAAACAAGTTGGCAATCACGTCAAGAAGATCATTTCGTCCTTGGTATTCACTTTCGTCTACAGCATCTATTACCACAACAGATGTACGACCTGGATCTGCTACCTTGTTCAGAGGTTCTGAAAAAAGCAAATCAAACAGATCCTTTACTTCCATGTCGTTGATCTCTACACCCAAATTTCCCGAGAGCTGTTCCACAAGGGCTTTCTTGTACTCTGGAAGACAGCATGACAGGTGACAAGCTAAAGACTGCATCATCACCTTGGGATTCCTGTGGCGTGCTCTGTCATGGTGACAAAAATGGCTTCCCGCCAATCTGCCAGCTTCGTGCATTCTTTTACACATCTCAGCAGCGATGACAGATTTCCCCATCCCTGCATTTCCGCTGAGCACCAAGACACGATTTGGAGAACTTGCATCATCCAACCACGTGCTGATTTTAGCAAAGAAAGACTCACGAGTTCCTTCCAAGTATCTCTTTGTATAATCTGTGATATCAGGTTCCGTGTCAACCCTTGCAAGTTTCTTCAGGACTTTGTCCTCCTGATTGGTGTTGTGTTGTGTCTCACGGCTTTCAGTAACAATTTGATGAATGTCTTGAATCATAGAATTGCTTTCCTTGACACTCTCCAGAACTGTGTCCTGACACTGACGCACCTCATTAAGTTGAGTCTTGAGATCTCTTTCACTCTCTGCCCAGTCCCGTAAGGCATCAACATAATCCTCCTCTCCACATCGCTCTGCCTTCAATCGATCAACCTCTGCCCGACTTAACCCAAGAGACACTAGAACGGCACTGATTTCCTGCCACAGAGCATTGAACATCAGTTCATCGATACCAGTGGTTGTGATGTGCCCATACAACTGATTACGAAAAAACTTAATTCGAGCAAGGTTTGCCTCACGAGAAGTGTCACTTGGGGGCGGCTTGCAATGCCATCCAGTGGGGGGAGGGGTAAGTCCACAAATGTTGGTCAGAAGGAGGAACAGCAGAGTGATATCAAACGTGTTGGAGTCAGGGGCAGCTCCACCAACAGGAAAGAGCTTGTACCACTGGTGACCATTGAGTATTCTTCTGCGTAACAGGTTGTTAAGGATAGAATAACAGGCATTGAGATCAGCTGCTAAGTTTGAAGGAGGGTGATGAGTGTCAAAAACACGTCTCAGTACAGTTGTTCCACCATCAATAATAAGTCGACTCAGCTTGGCCCCATTTGTCTTCTCCTTAGAGCTGGCCAGGGGACCTGGTGTGGCCATTGTAATCCAAACTGCTGAATTTTCAAATCAGATCTGCATACAAAAGGGGAAAAACGTACGATAAGGGGGACATTAACCCATTCACATCTGAAACGCCCTTGGACGCCCCCCACTGACAAGTAAAATCGTCTGACATTAGACAGAGTAAGAAGTGTCATTATTATACATTGGTGTCACCAGCTCGATTTTGATTGGCTATAAGCACGCAGCTAATTCTTGCTTGCTCTGTTTCTCTAACGTCATACCTACAAACAATAGATTTTATATATGTAGAATTGACGTCATACCTACAGACAATAGTGTTATGCATGCAGAAGTGACGTCACCTAACACTAACCAGCAGTTTGATCAGTTTTGTCATGGCGGAGCTCAGGAATAGGCATAATAAAACAATTATTGAATTCGGTTTTCGCATGTTAGCGATAATTATCAAGGCCTCAGTTTGTGTTATCCGCCTCAGCCTTTGGCTTCAGCAGATAACACAAACTTTGGCCTTGATAATTATCGCTAACCTGCTCAACCTCATCCAATAATTGTTAATTGTCAGGGGTCAATGGGTTAATTGATTGACTTATTGGATTCCACTGAGTTAAGTAACTAATTAACAATTACCACCATTAACTATCTTTATAAAAATTAAAGTACCTTCAGTGCATATGATTCACTGAAGCAAAAAAGATAAGAAATCGAGGATCAAATGAGTGCCGGCATGGGCAGTTCAACAAGAATTACCTTTGGTTAAAACCGATAATCAAAGGCTCATGTGAGACAGCTCATGAATAAAGTGGATTATAATTAGCATTGGTAAAGAATACCCATGCATGAGCCATGCCGTTGGGGTGCATAGGGAGTACAATGGTTTTTTTTTTCATGGTAGAGATGAGATCAGCAAATAGATTGCATCATGATTGCACTGCACCGTTCTTTTGAAGAAGAATGCAGGTATTTACAACTTAAAAGTCTTTTTGAATTCTCGCCCCAAGCAATACATGTATGTTGCCACTGAACTTAACTTGGTCTTAAATATCTCCAGATGCAGATGATATGGAAAAATCTCATTAAAATTTTTTTTTTATCACAGTGAAGAGCCAACAATAATACTGTTTTGATTTGCTATGGTCAAACCCTTGCAGGGATTCAATTTTGTAAGTTACATTGTAAATAAAATATTACTGTAAATTGTCAGGTTCTTATCAATTAATGTATTTAGAGAGCCGACGACGTGACCCGCAAATAACTGCCTACAAATAAATGTTTTGCTGCAAATGATATTCTGCTCATGTGTAATTGAATCCACGCTCTTGTGTGAAAATGGCAGTTCGCTTTCCTGAGCTTTCAGAAAGTGATTTAAGGAGGCTCCAACCAGTTTTAACACTTTCAACAAATTGTGCTATTTAGAAGGACTGAATCTATCAAACGTTTTCACTTAATGGTAATATTATGATGCCATATGAAACACCAATAGATGCTTAACAAGATGCACTTATTAATGCGACGCATCAGGTTACCATGGCAACAAAAAGCCATCCACAAACAGCCTATATTTTGTCTTTAAACGCATATATCTCAAAAATGAACATAGTGAGCCCCATCTTTTATTGCTGGAGAGTGATTAGAACGCTAGGATAAAGCTTTCTGCAAAGTTTAAAAAAATTCTCTGGCGCAGATTCATAGCCACCTTCACAATTAAAAAATTTTAAGGTGGCTCTGAATCTCCAGAATCTCTTTGCACAGAGTTTTGTCTTAGCCTGCTAATAACATTTTATTTGCAACTTTTCTTGCATGGTATGTTGAGTAAAAGTTCACTTTACTTACATACCATATTAGAGACATACAATATCACTGTTAAACGCGTACCTTACTGCACAAAAGGAACTGAACAACAACACAACAAAGCAAAAAGCCTACCCCTACCATGCACAACAAAACACTGTTTCAGCAAATGGAGTTCCTATCGAAGCCTAGGTTTCTTTGTCAAATGGTAAATCATGTTACAGCTGTTATCAATGAAGTGTGTTTTTTGTGTTCAACAAACATTAAACTATTTTACCTGTTTTTGCACCAGTACAATTAAAATTGAACCAGTTCAAACTATTTTGTACCAGTTCAAAAACAAATTGTACCAAAGTGCAAATTGAACTACAACATATATTGCCCAAGTTGAACAAGTCTATAATTAAAAGCAGCATTCTGAATTTGACTGAAGGGAGTAACTTTTTGCAATGTTTTACTTTGCGGCTTTTCAATTCTGCGGGAACTATTTTTTTGTGGAGCTACAAGTAAGTCAATCCGCAAAACCCGCAAAAACGAGAACCTGCAAAATTTTCATGCTACATGCAGGCAAGTACATTGCATAATTCATTCTGAATTAATTAATGTAATTATGGCATTCAGTCAGCCCACCAGTGACCACTGATCAGCTGTCTTGTTGATGCATCACTGAATATCCCTCATTGAATGTAACAAAGAACAGTCCTGGTTTTTCTCCTCATGGCCAGTTCAAATGGTCTTAATACAAACCATCCTTCCAAAAAATACCTTGATCGTCTACCAAGTTTCAAAGATTTAGATATAATTTATTCACTCTAAATGGTAAACAAGAACTCTGATTTTAACACCTTTTCCTCTGCTATCAGTTGTAAATATTATTCTCCACATAGCTTTTTCCAGCTGAAAAAACACATGCAACCTTCGCCCTTTCCAAATTTCTTAGTTTTTCATACCAATAACCTAAGCCTGAGGCGAAATTTAGACAATTTCCAAACCCACTTATTACATGTAGAAGAGCTTGATTTTCGCTTGAATATCATAGGTTTTATTACGACAAAAAAATGAGTATCCAAATTTGGATTTTAATCCAATGGGTTGCAGGTCATTGTTTCACCATAAGTGAAACAACCCAAACCCCTTAACAAAAATGCTAACCTTAGGCTTAAGCATTATCTAAAGCATACATCTTATTCCAAAATGGCTGCCATTTTCGTATTATTTTGTTTCCTTGCCAATTGGCCCTTTCAGCCTCGCTTTCAGACATAAAATTAAAAGGAATATTTAGTGGTAACCTTGAATGAGGCCAAAAGGGCCAATTTGCAATCAAACAAAAGTTAGAATACAAAAATTGGTGGCCATTCATACACTTTCCTATAAAAGATTCATGTCTCCTAGGGTTGATGAATTGTCAGAATTCTGTTAAATGACTATGCCGATTGAAAAACAGCATTATCATGCATTGTTGTATCTATGAAAGACAAGCGCTTTTTGGCCTTTTGGCTAAGATCAAGTGCCATTGTCAGACCACTGTAACCTGGTGCAACATTACATGGTTAGTATAGGAAATCATAAGAATGCGAGTGCATTCCACAACTTATGGCCGCAAGTGATGTTTTCAAAGTTCTCAAAATTACATTACTATTTTTTATTTGTTATATGCTCGACAAAATCACTCCATTACTTTGTTTCCATAGCAACTTCAATATTGCACTCTATAACCTATATATGCATTGGTTGTTGACCAATCAGAAATGCAATATTTTGTTGAGTATATAATAAACCCTGTTACCAGTTCGCATGAGGGCATTCTAGGCCACATTTAATATTTCTCATAGTTTTTTTGTCTCCGCCTATTTTGTCCCAACATCGATCGTCAATATTCCGCGCAACTCGACTGTGAATTGTGGTGGACTTTTTGCTCATGGTGGGGATTGTGCTGTCCCATTTCTCCAGAATTTTTGCGGTCACACAAATTTTTGAACCTTGTTATCGGCGTTTCTCATTGACCCCCACTTTTATACTTTCACAACTCCTACTCAACATTATCTTTACTGTCAACATTATCTAACCGGCGAATTTTTGCCTTCAACCCACCGCAAAACCTTTTGTTTAAACAAGCATCTAAGAGAACACACATGAATTTATTGAACCTTTCTTTACCGGGGTTTTGCCTTGACCCGCACGTTTGTGCTGGAAAAACTCTCATTTGGAACTTTTGGCAACCAGACTGGACCAACTAGGACAAGATTATTGCTTTTGCTTATTTTGTTCAAGGCTGCAGGTTACCATGGCAACAAAAAGCCATCTACAAACAGCCTATATTTTGTCTTTAAACGCATATATTTCAAAAATGAACTGGGTGAGCCCCATCTTTTATTGCGGGAGAGTGATTAGAACGCTAGGATAAAACTTTCTGCAAAGCTCAAAATAAATTATCTGGAGCAGATTCATAGCCACCTTCACAATTGAGAAATTTTAAGGTGGCTCTGAATCCGCTCCATATAATTTTTTTAAACTTTGCAGAAAGTTTTGTCTTAGCCTGCTAATAACATTTTATTTGCAACTTTTCTTGCATGGTATGTTGAGTAAAAGTTCACTTTACTTACATACCATATTAGAGACATACAATATCACTGTTAAACGCGTACCTTACTGCACAAAAGGAACTGAACAACAACACAACAAAGCAAAAAGCCTACCCCTACCATGCACAACAAAACACTGTTTCAGCAAATGGAGTTCCTATCGAAGCCTAGGTTTCTTTGTCAAATGGTAAATCATGTTACAGCAGTTATCAGTCACACATGCCCCTCAAAGACTTCTTTTCATTTTTCAAACTAAATTTTGGGTGGACATCAATTAAAATTTTTAATGTTTCCACGACAATAGTCCTGTTCACTTGGCGACAGTCGAATTCATCGTGGAAACATTTGATTGACGTCCACTTCACTTACTTTCCGAAATTGAAAAACAAATCTTTGCGGGGCGCATGTATGACTGATAACAGCTGTAATGTTCTTGTTTGAGTAAAGTGTATATTGCCCAAGTTGAACAAGTCTATAATTAAAAGCGGCATTCTGAATTTGACTGAAGGGAGTAACTTTTTGCAATGTTTTACTTTGCGGCTTTTCAATTCTGCGGGAACTATTTTTTTGTGGAGCTACAAGTAAGTCAATCCGCAAAACCCGCAAAAACGAGAACCTGCAAAATTTTCATGCTACATGCAGGCAAGTACATTGCATAATTCATTCTGAATTAATTAATGTAATTATGGCATTCAGTCAGCCCACCAGTGACCACTGATCAGCTGTCTTGTTGATGCATCACTGAATATCCCTCATTGAATGTAACAAAGAACAGTCCTGGTTTTTATTCTCACGGCCAGTTCAAATGGTCTTAATACAAACCATCCTTCCAAAAAATACCTTGATCGTCTACCAAGTTTCAAAGATTTAGATATAATTTATTCACTCTAAATGGTCAACAAGAACTCTGATTTTTAACACCTTTTCTTCTGCTATCAGTTGTAAATATTATTCTCCACATAGCTTTTTCCAGCTGAAAAAACACATGCAACCTCCGCCCTTTCTTAGTTTTACATACCAATAACCTTAGAGCCTGAGGCGAAATTTAGGCAATTTCCAAACCCACTTATTACATGTAGAAGAGCTTGATTTTCGCTTTAATATCATTGGTTTTACTAGGACAAAAAAATGAGTATCCAAATTTGGATTTTAATCCTGCTATTCCCAATTACAAGTTTGAATATGTGCCGACACCTCTCTCGGCTGGAGGTGTTGGTATGTATATTGATGAGCAACTCAAATACACATATGTTCTAATGAAGTTTTTAGGCTCTTTGGATTGAGGTTGCAGGTTGCAGGCTGCAGGTTAGGGTTGCAGGTCATTGTTTCACCATAAATGAAACAACCCAAACCCCTTAACAAAAATGCTAACCTTAGGCTTAAGCATTATCTAAAGCATACATCTTATTCCAAAATGGCTGCCATTTTAGTATTATTTTGTTTCCTTGCCAATTGGCCCTTTAAGCCTCGCTTTCAGACATAAAATTAAAAGGAATATTTACTGGTAACCTTGAATGAGGCCAAAAGGGCCAATTTGCAATCAAACAAAAGTTAGAATACAAAAATGGTGGCCATTCATACACTTTCCTATAAAAGATTCATGTCTCCTAAGGTCGATGAATTGTCAGAATTCTGTTAAATGACTATGCCGATTGAAAAACAGCATTATCATGCATTGTTGTATCTATGAAAGGCAAGCGCTTCTTGGCCTTTTGGCTAAGATCAAGTGCCATTGTCAGACCACTGCAACCTGGTGCAGCATTACACGGTTAGTATAGGAAATCATATGAATGCGAGTGCATTCCACAACTTACGGTCGCAAGTGATGTTTTCAAAGTTCTCAAAATTACATTACTATTTTTTATTTGTTATATGCTCAACAAAATCACTCCATTACTTTGTTTCCATAGCAACTTCCATATTGCACTCTATAACCTATATATGCATTGGTTGTTGACCAATCAGAAATGCAATATTTTGTTGAGTATATAATAAACCCTGTTACCAGTTCGCATGAGGGCATTCTAGGCCACATTTAATATTTCTCATAGTTTTTTGTCTCCGCCTATTTTGTCCCAACATCGATCGTCAATATTCCGCGCAACTCGACTGTGAATTGTGGTGGACTTTTTGCTCATGGTGGGGATTGTGCTGTCCCATTTCTCCAGAATTTTTGCGGTCACACAAATTTTTGAACCTTGTTATCGGCGTTTCTCATTGACCCCCACTTTTATACTTTCACAACTCCTACTCAACATTATCTTTACTGTCAACATTATCTAACCGGCGAATTTTTGCCTTCAACCCACCGCAAAACCTTTTGTTTAAACAAGCATCTAAGAGAACACACATGAATTTATTGAACCTTTCTTTACCGGGGTTTTGCCTTGACCCGCAAAAAAAAAACAAAAACTCTCATTTGGAACTTTTGGCAACCAGACTGGACCAACTAGGACAAGATTATTGCTTTAAACAGCATTTAATCAGAGAGCTTTTTCCTTCAGCGCACGCTGTGCTAAGTTTACCTCCTGTCAGCGGTCAGCGAGCCAAGATGGCTGCCTAATTTTGTGCTCTACAAATTTATTGCAATCAAGGGTATATTCTTTTGTATTTTTCTATTATTGGACCAAAAAGGAAACCTCCTATGGCTAATGATGCTATAAATCCAACTGATTCGACTTTTGATGATCACTGGGATAAATTAGAGATCAAACTTAGGGGAAGTGGTCAAAACTACTACACTTGAACAGGACCCACCAAACCACAAAATAGATGGTGGTGTCTGCCTGCACCCCCTTGCTTAACAACAACAACAAGCTTTATTACCAAAATAAAAGTTAAAGATTACAATAATTTAGAATATATTAATACAAACCAAGGTAATGTTTACTCAGAATAACTAAAAGCTAATCGAGCTGAGTAAAACTAAGTAGTGTTTAATATAGGAGGTCGGTTGGCACTAGAGCTTGAGTACGTAAATTAATTAGTCAAAAAAAGAGAAGAAAGAGAAAACAGATAAATAAATAAATATAAATAAATAAATAAACGTCAAAAGATGGTGGCTATATTGCACAGCCACCACTCTATCCAGCAGTAAAAAATTACAGTAAGATTCAAACCTCACTTTTCTTGTTTGTCTAGTAATGCAGACTCTTGCCAGCTGAATATTCCTGTGTCAACTCAAATTTAAAAGCCAATCAAATGTTGTCGGTAATGTTCATGTGATAAGTTCGAAGATAGGTGGTGTCTTTGAGAACCCGCCTACCCTAAAGGTGGGTCCTGTTCGAGTATAGTAGTTTTGACCAGTTCCCTAACAAGTGGGTTACATCATCACTCTCAGGCCTCGTTACGAACATTATGCAATCTCATGTCATTAAATCATCGACGACTATATCTCATCGACTGAGTTTCAAAGATCTCTGGCTGATAGTATCAACTTCGATGCCCCCGGTTTGGAAACTCAACTTGGCTCATCGGAAAAAAAGTTAAACGAACTAATAAATTCAAATCAAGCAAAGATAGCCCAACTGGATGAAGAGTTAACCAAACTTAAGAATAATCTAGCGCTGAAAGACAAAGCCAGGTCTTGAAGATGACAATTATAGATTATCACAAGAAGTAGACGACCTGGAGCAATACACAAGATGAACCAATGTTCGCATCTATGGCGTTGCTGAACAGCCAGAGGAGAACACTGATAATCTTGCAGTCGACTTCTTTAAATCTGAACTCAACGTGGATGTTGCTTCAAAAATGACATAAGTAGATCTCATCGTGTAGGCAAGAAATCTGGAGCCAAACCAAGACCTATTATTGTGCGGTTTACTAAGCATAATACTAAAGCCGCGGTTATGTCTCGCCGCTGGGTGCTCAAGGAACGTAAACGTCCATTCAACCTTCAAGAGGATTTAACCATCAATCGCCGCAAAATTCTTAAATACTTAAACAAGGATATTGAAGAAGGCATTGTCAGCAAAGTCTGGACTGTGGATGGAGTAATATGTTTTCGGCCCTCTGGTGACAGCTCAGTCATCGAACGCTGTACTTCTTTAGAGGATTGTCAGGAGATCAAAGCTAAGTATTGCGAATAGTCTGAACTTATGTTTATTTACTTGTGGTGACTGACAACTCTGTCATTGAACGCTGTCAATCTAAATTTTTTTTTCTAGCAGTAACTGAATTGCACTACACTGTTTATGGCACCGAAGAACTGATTTCTTGAGTCACTGTATATTATATAAAGTTTTTGTACTTACCGGTGAATATTAGATAATTTGAATTCGTTATTAGTTAAGTCAACTTGCTTAACACTTAACACTTAAGGTTAATTTTAAATATACTAATTATACTGCTGCCGTTCAAAGACCAAAAGTCTGCTGACGTCTTAAGAAAACAACTACATGTAAACAACCTTAGCAACAGAATCGGAACACCTCTACAGCCCATCTATACTAGTCGTAAACTGGGTGATGCACTTGGCGTAAAAGAACAAAAGCCCTCTCTGATCAATCAACACAGTGTGGTCTACAAATTTTCATGTCCTCTGTGCGATGCAGAATACATAGGCCTCACAACTGACATCTTTTTCAGAGCATCGAAGAACACTGTCGCAGTCCTTCCTCCCTCTGCAGACATCTTCAACCAGATCATGATACCAGCCCTAGGTCCATTGACTTAGCCAAGAATTTTGCAGTTCTGACGAAATGCCAAGGAAAGATGGACTGTCTGGTATAAGAGATGCTCATGATTAAAAAGTACAGACCTTGAGGATGTGACCTTGAATCTATGAATTGTGTCCTTGAATCTGTTTTTGTTGAAATTGTCCAACCAAATAATGAGAAAAATGTCATCTTGGGCTGTTTATACAAACCCCCTAATGTTCAGACTGAAATCTTTAATGATGAAATTAAACAAGTCCTTGCTAAAATCGGCTTTGAGAATAAATTATGTTTCCCTTTTGGTGACTTTAACATCAATATCCTTAATGCTGACTCACATGTCCCTACTAATGATTTCATTGATCTCGTGTATTCCAATGGTTTCTATCCTCTTATCTCTAAACCAACAAGGATCACGTCTCATTCAGCTACTTTGATCGATAACATCTTCTCCAATGACCTTGACAATCACAAATTTAGTGGTATCCTTTGGTCTGACATTTCTGATCACTTACTTATATTTCAGATCACTAATTGTTCCCTTAAACCTAAAACTAAATCTTCAGTTTATCATAAACATCTTGTAACTACTGACAACATTGAAAATTTTCGTTCCCATCTTTGTTCTATTAATTGGGATTTCTCACAATCTTCCTCTTCAAATTTATGGACTGTCTTAATCCAATCTATGAAACATGCTTTCCTGTTGAGATTATCACTGTCAAAGAAAATTCAAAAGCCAAACCTTGGTTTACCTCACGGCTCCAAAACTCCTGTCGTAGGAAGTACGCTCTCCATAAACAATATTGTAATAATCCTACACCAGCTAACAAAGCTATATATACCAAATTCCGTAACAAATACAACTATCTAATCAAACTACGTAGGAAAAAGTACTACCATGATAAATTGTCTTCTATAGGTTTATCACGAAAACAAACCTGGTCCTTAATTAAATCCGTCACCTCTTCTAAACATTTCAGTTATATGGGCCTACTGCCATGAAGGACAACAGAGGTAACGCAGTTAACAACCCTCAATTAATTGCTAATAAGTTCAATGAATTCTTTACTAACGTTGGTCCTTCCCCACTCCACTGCTGACCACAAATCATATTTGAGTGGTTCTTTTAGTGATAGTTTCTTTGCCTCACCTACATGTACTACCCCTGATGAAATTATCAATATAGTGTCCTCTCTGAAGAGTAGTAACAGTGAGGGAGTGGATGGTATTAATGTTAATGTGATTAAAGCATCTATTGATCTCTTGGCACCTCCCCTCTCTCAAATGTGCAATATCTCCTTCTCAACTGGCATTGTGCCTGATAAGCTTAAAATCAGCAAAGTACTACCCATATTCAAAAGTGAAGATAGCACAAACTTCACTAATTATAGGTCTATCTCAATCTTACCTTGCTTCTCTAAAATCCTTGAGAGTGCCATGCACCGTTGTCTAATGGACTATCTCACCAAACATAGCATACTCAATAATCATCAGTATAATGGGTTTACAAAGAAACATTCTACTTTTATGGCAATACTGGAACTTACTAATAAAATATTTGATTCATTTGAGAAGAACGAACTCACAATTGGCATATTCATTGATCTAAAGAAGGCATTTGATACCGTTAATCACTCCATCCTCTTACATAATTTAAACTTCTATGGTATTCGAGGCACACCTTTTAACTGGATGCATAGCTATCTCCTCTCTCGTTCTCAATACGTTCAAATGTGATTCCTGGAAATCTCCACTGCTTCCAATTAAATGTGGTGTTCCTCAAGGTTCTGTGTTAGGGCCACCTTTATTTCTTGTATACATGTACATTAATGACATTTTTTCATGCTCTAATCATCTCTCATTTATCCTTTTTGCAGACGACACTAATATTTTCTTTCAACACAAAAATATCTCTGAACTAACTAAAATTGTGAACCATGAACTTACTTTTGTAGTACCTGGTTCAAAGCTAACAAGCTAACTTTGCATCCCGACAAGACTAAATTTATTTTATTTCACCGTGCAAGAAAGAAAATAAATCTTGATGGTCTTTCTATTAGCATCGATAAGAATAGTATTAATAGAGAAGAACACACAAAATTCTTAGGTGTTATCATCCATCAAAACCTCTTATGGCAGGCTCATATAAAAGCGATTTCTTCCAAAATGGCCAAATCCACTGGGATTATTATCAAATCGCAACATTTTTTCCTTTCTACTACTCTTTGCACATTATGCAACTCAAATACTTCCATATCTTCAATACTGTTCTATTATTTGGGCATCCACATACTCCTCTCATTTACAACCCCTTTTCCGTCTCCAGAAGAAAGCTTTAAATTTAAGAAGCATTTAAGAATCATTACTCACTCTCCACCACATGCACATACTTACCCACTCTTTAACAAATTCAAAATACTCAACATATTTAATATTTCCAAGTACCAAGTTTCTTGCTTGCCCTCTCCTCTTTTATCTCTTTTCGTTCTTAACTCTGATTGTCATCAATATCTCACCAGGCGAAAAGACAACTTACATCTTCATACTCACAAATATTCTTTTTCTCTTCGGTACAGGGTCCTTAAATTTGGAATGACATTCCTCTCTCACTTCACTTCACTCTTTCTAGTTACAAACATAAACTGAGAGATTATTTTCAATCATTATAAGTTTAAACTAAGTTGAATGCAAATTCTTTTTTCTCCCTTCAAACTATTTTTTTTATTCCTTTTTGCATACTATCATTATTGTTATGTTTATTTTGCTTTATGTGCAGTAATAATTCTTTTCTATGTTGTAATAGTTTGCCTTTTCTCTGTAAATTTTGTACTTCTTAATTTTTTTATTCTCATTGTATCTTAGCAGCACATTGTAACTCTCTGACCTACGCCGTATAAGCCTCTGGCTTTGGCATCTTATTATCGTTAACTTGTGCTTTGTGTACTTATTTATCAATAAATAAATTTTATTATTTGTTTTGTAGGAAACCTCAATTGGCTTGACACCTATTGGATTTTGAAGTACGCTTATCAGACATGACCTTTCATGTATGTATTAGTATTGACTTTGTTTATAAACCATTTTGTAAACAGTAGAATCGACTACAAAAACTGATTGCAAAAACGTTTTTAAAATAAATATGTGGTTGATAGACCACTTAAAAAAAAAAAAGATTGTTTCATTCCCTATCCTTCTGCTTTGCTTCCAAAATGATAGCCAAATGCACTTTCATTGTCCAAGATTACTACTACACTAGTAATAGAACTCAAGTAAGAATTAGCCCTAACCATATTCTGAGGATGTCAGCCACAGGAAAAGGTAAATTTTACAATGGCAGCAGTATCGTTTACAAATATGCTAACCACTCTTCCAGGCCATTCAATTTTTCCCATCTAGTGTTGCCTGCCTCACTGTTGGCAGAGAAGCCCTGGGAATTATATTCTGACAATTTTACAAAAATTGTGGTCCATTTTACACAATTGTGGTCAACGGGGTTCAAACCCCATTGAAGTCTTGAATTTTTGAGGTTACTCTACATAATTGCTAAAATTGCATCTATAACTGCGAGGATCATGGCTTTACATGTTTTCTTGATATCTTTAAGAGACCGCAAACTCATAATAATTTAAATAAAATAAAGATAATTTGCCAAAATCCTGAACTTTATGTTCAACATTAAGGCTAAGTTTATTTCCTAGCAGCCAAGTATTCCAATAATATCATGATTCATCTTTTTATACAACACAACAAGTACAATCGTCTGTGTGTGTAGCATTTGAACAACATATGTACTTCATGTGCACAAATTCTCTATCACAAGATGAAAGATCGTTTGTCTATCACAAGATGAAAGATCGTTTGTATATATATATATATATATATATAAAGGTCATCGGACCGAAACGTTTTACACTGCATTAAATCTTTTTACTTTTAAGTCATCAGAAGTTGTCCGTCCACAGGCCTCTTTTAACTTATATATATATATATATAATTATATATAACTAACTGCAGACAGTACTGTTTCGGCCTTCTGGGCCTCATCAGTGCAGTGCTGATGCCTAGGATGGAGGTTAGGCTATAAAGCCACCCCAGATGTCCCACACATGTGGTACATCCAAGCCATGCCAGAGTGCTCAAACTAGCGAGCTAGTGAGCATGCGCAATTGCTAGCGGCAATGGCTCATCCTAGTAGAGTGCTCAATTTGAACTTGGGAAGATATCGTTGACAACACCCATTGCCATAATTTAATCATAATGTGCCAACCACAACCCCACTGGCTGTCAAAACAAAAGGTCTTTTGTTTTTGTCGTTGGCAAATTTGAATAACAAATTTGCAAAAGCAATGTTTGCAATGCACCTATCAATGTTAAGCCCCAGATAGGGGGGATCGGGCTAACCACTGGAGTTTGATTGTGAGGTCTGTCCCTAGGGTAGGGATTTTGATCGTATGTGACGTCCCCAGGCTAGCGTTTTGATTATACAAAGGTCATTTTACCTCCTTCACTTGCCGTTGGGTGTACATTTTGACCAATTATTATGTCCCGGGGGTGGTGATTTTTAATTGTTTTAAATGAAAATGTCAAAATCCCCACCCCATGCCCGACCCCACCGCCCTGGGACTTAACAATGATAGGTGCATAAACAGATATCTTCCCTCTACAGAAAAGAACATTTCTTTCAGTGTATTCAAGGTGACGATGGGACGCAAATGCAAGTTGCTTTGCTGTGAGAACTAGATTTAAATCGCCGCATAGCCTGGATTTCTCAAGTTACCAGCTTAATTAACGAAGTACAAAGCTACAGTGTTAATAGTCGACGAATCACCACATCATTGTGCAGTTTCATGCGACTCATTTGACATCAAACACGTGAAACTACGTACCAGTAAATAGCCAAAGCCAGAACAAGATTAGCTAACGTTTGACGAACAGATATCTCAGTTGCAAACCTTGACGCCACGAAGAGGTTTTATCTCAAAATAACGTCTTCGTTCCTCATCAGGCCATTAACACTTCCGCCATGAGGGTGTCTCAGTGTGTCATCCAAATTTGGGGATATCATGTTAGGCCATCATATAGTCGCCCGCCTTTTGGGGGAGCCACAGGTGCCCAAGCTCATTGACAGTATGGTCGACTAAAATATAAGGATTTGTATGGGAATCCCGATAAAAGGCTTAAGAAGATAATTATATGAAAAAAAAGTCAATTAAAAAGCCTAACCTTATTGCCATTGTGGGTAGCTTCCTTCCTGTGTGTTTTTTCCCAGATCCGACCCGAGTTGAGCCATTTTTCAATTTCTCGGTTGCCCACCGTATAATAAAATATTGTGGGCAACATTTTTTTTTTTTTTGTCGGCCATGCTCACTCTGAGCTTTGGGGGAGCTTATGTCTCCCCACCTGATGTCTCCCATACTTGACATAGGATTCAACCTTTCCCGGGTAGATTTACTTATAGATAGATTTATTTATTCATAGCACGTCCACTGTTATAAAAGCCAATCAAAACAAAGCTATCTCAGCGTGAAGGAAATACGATACTTTTCAAGGAAAAACCAGTTCCTAAAAGTACTGTGTTTTTGCAGAAAACGTTGTCTAAAAATAGATTGATCTGTTAAAATACTGTGACGTAGTGGTGCTAACTATTTAGCCAAAACATCCCGAAATTTCGGTTTGAAGTCAAATGGTGAGGCAAATTTCCGGAAAATCTCTTCGAAATTGTTCAAAACCTACAGAGGTAGTCCACCTTTTCCGTTCGGAATGGAATTCGGGAAATTCTTCACTATTTCCGTTTCCAGGCTCTTTCTCACAAGATAACGTAAATATGCGGGATGAAATGCCTGGCAGTAAATGCCAAGTGCCACTCTAACCGGTTGGTCGATAAATTCGGAAAATCGCTTACCTTTACGGAATGATCATTCCATCGGCATTATTTGGCTAAATGGTAAGCACCCAGGCTTAGTATTGGAGTTGTTCGCTCCTGAACAGTATATTAGAGGGTATTTACATATGATTTTTGCAGCCGTTTACGTGAAGCTGGGACGAAATGAGTGGTGCCTGATTTCGGGACGAAATTATATCATTTGTCTAATAAATACATTGTTGACCCAAAAGACCCGGACCCAGTCTGAGATTTGTTGTCATTTAGGGCCTGTTTACATTGAGGGAGGGTGACCCGGCTAACCGTGCTACCCTAAGACAGCAAACTTTCATACGTTTCTTTAGAAAACGAATTGAAGCGTTTAGATGCTAGACAGGATAATCCACCTTCCTGGAGCACCTGCCCACTTGCCCGAGACACCCTCCTAGGCGGGCTATCTTTTTGCCGTGTGCTACTGGTTCGAGCTGGGTAACCGAGGTGAGACAAAATTGCCGTCCTGGGGAATTGTTTCGTCTTTAATTAAATCTCTTACCAGTGACATCTACTTAACGAAATGATAAATACAGTGCAAAAACGTTTCCATAGACACTGAAAAGCGGCCGCTAGCGAAAAAAATGATAAAAAAAAGTAAACTACCCGCCAAATCGTTTCTTTTGTCCGCCATCTTTTTTGTTGTGCCTAGGGCCCACTCAAAAGAGCCTTTCCGCTTTTGTGAGTGGGTATGTTTTAACCCTCCTAGCCAGGTAACTTGGTCTGCCGAGGCACCTGCTGCCCCCATGCAAACAGGCCTTAACATGAGACCGGTGCGAGACTTTCTCGTGTCCAGCAACCAAGATGAAGTCAGACCGATCTGAGTTCATCGCGGTCTCATGTAAATACCCCCTGATACTCTTGTATACCTACATAAATCCTTAAATTGTATGCTCTTCTGTGTACCCTTATATAATAATAATAATAATAATAATAATGATGATAATAACAATAATAATAATAATAATAACAATAACAATAACAATAACAATAATAATAATAATAATACTTTATTTCTTATAAAACGAATGTCACGCAAGTCTCAATGCCTTTTACAAACACAGGTTAAAACATAAAAATGCGTATGTTACTTAGAGCATAAAACGCAGATTTGCAGACATTGTTTATTCGAGACCTGAAGGACAGTTGTTATCAACTATGACGCCCAGATTACGAACCTCAGTCTTGGGGGTGATAATGACATTCCCAATATCGATATCAGGGTAAGTAGGACAATTTTTAGTAAAGTTCGAGTAGATATGTATGATCTCTGTTTTGCCATCGTTGAGCACTGGTTTATTCTTAATACTCCAAGTTTTGATGTCTTCCACACATTTCTCAAGGTGTGTGCCTGTGTGTATCCTTGTAGACACAGGGCGTCTCCCATACCACTATTTGTGCAACGGGTGAAGACTGTCTTCGTTTTAAAGGGTCGTCGATTCTTTGAGAATCGAAGCAATGAACGTTGATATAATAATAATAATAATAATAATAATAATAATAATAATAATAATAATAATAATAATAATAATAATAATAATAATAATAATAATAATAATAATAATAATAATAATAATAATAATAAATTAAACAGCTTAGTGTCGGAAGGGCGTACTGATTGCTAGCCAGAGTACGATGGGAATCAGTGGACTTGACCATATTATAGACAATCTATTCAGGTAAACCTCAGAGGCAACTTTAAAAGCTACTTCATCTTCTTGTCGAGTACTCTCCAGAACGTTGAGAAACTTGTATTGACTTCCCTCTTCTAAAAATTTAACTACTGTCGATTCATCAAACGTCATTCCCTGCTCGTCGGCCACTTTGACTCCTCTCTTTATGCTTACGACAGAACACTTTTTTGGACTCCATTCGAGTCCGATATCTTGCATTGCCGTTCTCGTGGATTTCATCACAGTTTTCACCTTCTGGGTCGAGGCAGCAAAGACTTTGAGGTCATCGATATATAATAGGTGTGTGACTTTGGCTCTGATTGGTTTAGAGAGTCGATATCCTTCTGTAGCATTGAGTTTCCACGCGACAGGATTAAGACAAATTGTGAACAGCCTCTGACACAGCGAATCGCCTTGGGGAAGTCCTCGGTTGAAGTGGATTACACCTGATACTTCAGACCCAACTTTGGTTGTTGTGACGATCTTGGTTTTCCAATTAAATCGCACAACTTGGTTACTACTTTTCTTGTCCATATTGCGATGTACAACCATCATCTCACATGGCCAGTCGTGGTCAGTAGAATCATATGCTTTGTCATGCTTAAATTCCTTTCACCTCGATGACAATCTTGAGTAACCATTCTGTCAACGTGTAGATTATCTGTTGTGCCACTACATCCTTCCGTAGCACCTCTCTGCTGCTTCTCCATTAGCCCATACCTGTTTAGGTGTTCGTCCTTAGGCCTTAGCATACAAGATGTGAACCATTTATACATTGTGTTAAGGCAGGTAACGGCCTTTGGTTGTCGCTTGTGGAGTTTCCTTCTTTCGGAATTAAAGATGTTTTACCTCCAGTAAACCACGCTGGATAGTTGGAATCAACTTTTGAAATTGACTTGAAACACCGTGCCACTCCTTGGAGTAGAGAAAAATTAGGGTCAGGTTAGGATTAGTTTTGGTTATAAAACATAGATATTAATTGACCAATCATAGAAAAGTAACTAATGAAAAGAACTGTGCATGAACTGAGCGTGCTTGTCGTTGTAGTGTAGTGGTGAAGACAAAGTACTATAGATCTGGAGGGTGCGAGGTCGAGTACCGGTAAGTGCGTAGTACAGTTCTTTGTTCCCTTACCATGCTGTAAAGATGAGACTCAATGAATAAGTGTATGAATACAGAAACCGATAAGATGATACCAATGATTAATTAAGAAGATGAGTTGAAATGCGTAAGACAGAGCTTAAGGAGGGAAGGTATAACTATCACTTTTAGATGTCGTTTAAGCTAGGTTGAGTGCATAATTCAACCTAGGTAAAATGGGGATCAGGAATTTAACCTAGGTTAATTAAAACGGATTCAACCTAAGAAAGGATTTTACCCGCACCTAGAAACCCGAGAGCCTTCTCTCTGATGAACAAAAAGGATTTAGGAAAGGTTCGAGGGTACAAAAGAACAGTTGCTCATACATAATATGGTCTTGAGAAATTGCGAGAGCAGAAAAACAAATCTAGCTATGGCTTGGATAGATTTTCGCAAAGTCTATGATATGGTCCCGCATTCATGGATTTTAGAACATCAAGGCTTATATTGTGCCTGTGGTAGTAGATGCACTTGGCATGATTCCGAAAAATCGTTAACAACACTTGAAAACAACTGGTGCCACTTTTAAGGTTGAATTGTTACAGAAGGCGGCGTTACTTGGAACGGGAAGACTGCCGGCTAATGAAAGTGTTCGAGACTTATAACTTTATACCAAGGATCATAAATGAACAAGACATCTTGCATAAGTGTCAAAATGGGTACTATCGCAAAACTGTAAAATCGTCAAATCGTTTCATAGCATCCTAGTGTAATTTACAATTCGATCTTCCAGGAGCAACGAAGATCATTGCTTAGAAATTTTAACTGATCTCTGACACATATTGAAACGCATATTAAATGTGTAAAAAAAATTACAATTGAACCCGCTGTGAACTCGGAAAAATCCGAGCCCCAGATGGGATTCGAACCCACGACCCTCCGTGATCTAGTACGGATGCTCTAACCACTGAGCTGGTGGAGACTCTATGGTGTGAAGACGACACACAGTTGTATGTATCTTTCAGCCCTACTCGATGTGCTGATGTTGATTTTGCCATCAAGTCGATGACTGACTGTATCAGTAGTATTAGGAGTTGGATGATTCCAGATAATCTTATGTTCAACGATGATAAAACAGAATGTTTAATTATAGGTACTTTGCAGCAGCTGGAAAAGGTTAACATCAATTGCATTGAGGTTGGTTCGACTGATGTTTGTCCTGTAACAGTGGCTAGAAAACTTGGCTCATGGTTCGATGAGCATCTCACTATGTCAACTCATATTAGCAAGTTATGTGGTGTTGGCTTCTACAAATTTTGGTCGTCTTTGAAAAAAAATTACTCCTGCTTATTTATTCCAAATTACACTCAAAATCATGTGATTACCTATACAATTATTATTATTGCTGCGAGCGAGCGCAACGAGCGAGCAGCAACACCAATCTGGACTTGAGTGAGTGAGGCTCCAGCACTTGGCTAAGTAGCCTGACTTCTGGTTGTTATACACAATTGTGATCTCATTCACACAGAAGCCCTTCAAGCTAATCCTGCCAAGCCGACCACATGCTGGAAAGGACCACAGACCACAACACCGGGAACACTGTTCCCTACTCTTTTCGAATAGTGTGTGGGATCTTTAACGTCCCACAGAGTTAATGAACAAGGGTTGTGAGACGGGACCTCCGGCTTATCGTCCTTATCCGAGAAGACTAGGGAGTCTAACCACTTGCAGATGTAATTACAAAGGCAGCACTTTCTCCTCAGTTATTTAAAGACCCTTAGTGTTGGTCCGGCCGGAGTTGAACTCACGACCTCCCGCGTGAGAGCCCGGTGCTCAACCAACTGAGCCACCGGTGCGCGGACGGTTCCCTGTGTTCCTTTTGGCCGAGTAGGACTGCGCACGTCTATAAAGCGCTTTTCCTGGCTAGCGATATCTCCTTTTCTGAATACGTAGTATATCGAACAGCGGCTGTGGACCTATCACTATGCGTAAAGCGTCATCGTGATCGTCCAAATGCTTCAGGACTGCCGCAGAGGAGGAATGAATAGTATCCCATAATGCATAGCGATTCCTTTTATATTACCAACTGAACTCGTGACGTAACCATTATCTTCCATTGTTGTTGCATTGTTGTTGCATTGTTGTTGGAAGAAAGTTACAGACAATCTGTTGAACTCAGTCCCCAGCATATTTAACTAAGGTCAATTTCTGTACTAATTAGGGAAACTGTGCTGTTTACTGAACAAACGAGCAGGAGTCTTTTATTGGGTTTTGAACTACGAGACGAAGCAGAGTGGTTTCAGCCTCGATAAAACACGACGTGCGAGTTTATTGAACGGCTTCAAAAACGTTTGACAAAGGTGTGTCCCTCTGGAGTGCGAACAAAGGTTCAAATTGCGAGAGGAGAACATTAGCATTAAAGGAAAACAAGCAAAGCGCCAATAGTATGTTTTCTACAAATAACTCTAATGAGGAATGACCAAATCAATGTTGGTTTTTGGTGAGAGGGAAAATCGCAGTACAGCTGTACTTGAATAAAAACGTTTCAGAGCAGGATAGGGAACCACAGGATGTTCAACATGGGAGTCGAACCCGGGCCGTAAGGTGGAAGCCGACTGGTCTCGCAACTGTGCCAACCCTACTCATAGGGAAGATATCTGTTTACAAACATTGTTTTTGTTATTCGAATGTTTCAACCACAGAAACAAAGGATCCTTTGTTTTGCCAGCCAATGAGGCTCTGGTTGGCACATTAATAACAATAGGTGCCGTCAACGATATCTTCGCTATAAAGATTATCAACAGGTACACAAAACTATGAGTAACAAATCCAACGCCAGACATGATAACCTCAGACCCTCTGGGTTTCTCGAAAACTCAAAACCGGAAACTTTAGATCCCCTGGCCGAGTAGTCGAAGAAATGGAGGTCCGTCTTCCGATCACGCACTGACCAAAAAGTGGATTGTTTCTTAGTCACATAATTTAATTAATTTTAATTTAATTTAATTTAATCAATTTCAAAATTCATTACATTACATGTAACATTCAAACGCTCTAGTTTAGTTCCACCGGGAAAATAGTCCCTTTCAATCACTGATTTAATACAAGTCACCCTCAAAACCTTGCAATTCCACTCCCCAGGTGCAAGACCAGTCAAATAAATTATTCAAGTCTTCTTGTAACCTGTCACCATCATCGTGACCCAATACTACACGAAAACATTAAGAGTCATGCGCGAAAAGAGGCAAAGATGTTTCCTTGGAAACCTCGCTAGGCATGTCATTAATGAAAATTATTTAAGAAGAGAAGAGGCCCTAAAATTCAAAGAATGAAGGAATCTGAGACGGGCTTAAACAGAATACAAGATTCCTTATTATAAGCCCCCTAGATAAAATTATCTAAATATATAAACTTCAAGTTAAAATACACAAATATATATTAAACAATTGAATTATAAATAACTAATACATATAACACAGTAGTGCAATCACGCTAAAATAAACTTAAAATTGAGGATGAATTTGTCATAATAAATTTATGTACATTCTTTCTAAAAGTTAGTAAAGAGCTACAAGCAGGTGCAAAAAGAGTTGAGAATTTCAAAATTAGACGAGAGGTACTTACCTTGAAGTGTAATTGTAATTCTCTGAAGATACACGGAGCATTATGGGATAACTGTGCATTCCTCTTCAGTACTTGAGGTCAGCGGTCACACTTCAAAGCAACCATTGTCATGCAAATGCACCATATATAAGCAGCCTAACGCGTGACACAAATCCATTCTCCTGGAGTGCAGACTGGCTGAGGTCCCCAACACAAAGGGTGGGATAGGCATAAGCCAACACAGAAGGGTGGGAAGCATTATCCCATAATGCTCCGTGTATCTTCAGAGAATTACAATTACACTTCAAGGTAAGTACCTCTCGTCTAATTTTAAAATTCTCTTTCGATACACTCCGCATTATGGGATAACTGTGCGATTTTAAAGAACCGAAGCCAGGGGAAAAACAAAAATATGTGATATGATAGAAATGAGTGCTTTAATTGTAGACTTGATACAATGGTCTGTACATAATAAACGTTACTGAATATCTATGATAATACCAATCTGCCTGCTAATGAGGAGGGATTGGTGTTATAGACATTGCAATTATAGAAACGATTAAATGTGCGTTCTGATGACCAGTCTGCCATCTTCATAATTTCAGCTAAAGATGCGCCCCTTTAATACAATGCAGATGTAGATGTACCCCTTACACTATGTGGTTAGAATAAACTAGTGTCAATGCCTGAATCAGTCATAACAGTCTAAATCCATCTACCTAAAGTAGATAAGGAACAGGCTCGTGTGGTTTAACATGAGAAATGAACAACTGAGATACAGTCTGCTCCCCTGACTTGCGCAGGTGTTGCGTACAATGAATACAAAATGTAACAGTGTCTGTTTAGGGCAGAGACTGAGGTTAGTGGGTAAGGATGGAATGGAAACTTCTAAAGGTTTCTTCCCAGGACGAGAAGTCTTTGTTCTGGAAGCTATGACAAATTTGATCTCATCCTCATAAATAGACATATTGTCTAAGTCCAATGAGCACAAAGTGTGTCTTCTCTGGGCCGATACCAAGGAACAAAGTGTCACAGTTCTCAAAGTACTATAGCTCTTACCCTGGTGAATTGTTCAGCCAAGAAATTAACTAAATGGACTGCATTACCCTGAAGGGGATTGATGTGCCTCTGATCACACCAGCTACTCCAAGTCTTCCATACAGGCTTGTACTGTTTCTCAGTCCCTTTGGTCCATGAGGCACAGATGAGTTCAGTAGCCTGTGTCGAAAGTCCACCTGCCTGCAGCTGTTGGCTGATAAGATCCATGCGGCAAGTTGGAGTCTGTCGTGCAGAGGATGAAGCTTGTTGGAGTGAGCCAGGTGTTAGAGTTGAGGATCTTGAGGTAGAAGTATTGGTGTCCTGTATGACGTTCTCAGAAGGAGGGGGTACCAGCTTTGCGTTGGCCATACTGGTGCAATTAGGAGAAACTGGTCCACATGCTCTCTTTCCATCTTTTCTAGCACTCTAGGGATTAGACAGAAAGGAGGAAAAGCATAGCATTTAAATGGTGTCCATAAAGTACTAAATGCATCTACAGCATAGCAGTTAGGTTCTGGATGCCAAGATATAAAAACTGGTAATTGCTTGTTAAGCCTACTGGCAAACAGATCAATGTCTGGTTTGAAAACCAAAGAGGACAAACGCTGGAAGACTGAACAATTTAGTGCCCATTCTAGCTTGTCAGAATTTTGCCTGGACATGACATCTGCTACTGTATTGTCAACTCCCGGAATAGATACTGCAGAAATGTGAATCTTCCTAGATATACACCAGTCCCAAATAGTTCTAGACAAAGTATTTAAAGAAGGGGACCTTATGCTGCCAAAATTATTGATACAAGCTACTGCAGTTGAATTATCCACTTTCAGTCTGATGTGTGCAGCAGACTTATACTGCGGAACAAATGACTGAAGTGCGTAAAAAGCAGCTAGTAACTCAAGGTGATTCATGTGAAGATCAATTTCTGACCGAGACCATGGCCCACCTGTAGCAACACAGTTACAGTGGGCCCCCCAACCAGTATTACTAGCATCACTTTCAATGAACAAAGAAATAGGCATTTCATGCAAACATTTGCCATTGTATTGGTCTAAATTGTCAATGACCCATGCAAGATCTAGCTTTGCTTGATCACTGAGGGTAACAGTATCATCAAACGAAGCCCCCAGGTGGAGTTGATGGGACTTACAAAACTCAATTGATTTGTAATACAGCTCAAGATAGTTAATAGCAGGACGGCTGACACCAAGAGGCCTGTAACATGAGCTACATCCGATAAGGAGGCTACCTTTTGCTTCAAAAGGGACTGGCAGGCATTCTTGATTTTAAGAACCTTATGGTCTGGCAAAATCAATAGCATTTTTTGAGAATTGACTATAAAACCAAGAAAGATCAGAGACTGACTTGGTTCTAAGTTAGACTTTCCAGTATTGACAATAAAACCTAAATCTGTCAAAAGATTCTTTAGAAAGGAGACATGTTCTAAACATTCCTGATGATTATGTCCAATGATGAGAATATCATCAATGAAGCTAACTAATCTGACACCATGATACCTTGCATGTGCTGTGACTGGTTTAAGAAGCTTAGTAAACACTCGCGGTGCTAGGCTGTAACCAAAAGGCAAGCATGCAAACTGGAAAATTTGATTATTCCAAAAAAACCTAAGATATTTTCTATGAGGTTGCCAGATAGGTATGCTGAAATACGCATCCTTGAGGTCAATAGAAGCTAGATAATCTCCTGGTTTAATAAGGTTTTTGACCATATCAATGTTCTCCATTTTGAAATGAATCTTCTCTACAAATTCATTAAGGGGCTTGAGATTTATGACAGGCCTAAGGTCACCTGTTTTCTTAGGGACCAGAAACATATTAGAAATAAACTGGTCTTTGCAGTATGGTGCCTGCTCTATTGCCCCATTGTGCAGAAGCTTATGAAGCTCCTGGTCAATAATCTCCTTATCTGCTACAGATAGAATTGGAGGATTAGGAAGTTGTTTGTACAGGTTTAGTACAAAATTCCAAATGGTACCCTGATACTGCTTCAAGTACCCAGGGGTCACTAGTAATAGATCTCCAGCTAATGAGAAAATTTGCCAGGTTTCCAGCATAAGCACCTACCTCTACTGGGAGGAGTGCTGCTTTGTAGCTGTCAAGGAATGTGGGTTGCTCTTGGGATCCCTCCTGTAGTGAGTGGTGTTGCTGCGATTCCTTGAGCCTAAAAAATATACTTTTCGGCCTTGACCCTGGTTGAAGCTAGAACCACGACCAGATGTATTTCTTTTATCTCCACGCCTTGTTCCAGGAGAGGTCTGACTAGGGCCGAGTTTCTTCGCCATTTTGTTCACCTCCGCAATTTCTTTGATCTGTTTAGGCAGCTCATCTCCAAAAAGCCATTTCCCAGGAGGAGTATTCTTGCTGCATAAAGAGCGGTAGCTGGGATTCACGAATTCTCTCATTGTTTCCCTTCTTACAAGGGAAAGTCTGAATGATGCATTGCAAAGTAATGTAATAGCATCAACGAGAGGAGTAATGAAGGAGTCGGGCTTCAATTCCGACTTGGTCTTTTGAGCGTTCAAGATCTTTTCTACTAACTCAATAACTGGCTGTACTCCCTTGGTAATACCTCTCTGGGCCTCTTGCAGTGCAAGATCCTTGGTCCTTGCCTGCCTGGCTAACTCAAACCAGAATTCAAGGTTGACCTTTGGTACACACAAGAAATCACAATTTTCGGGTGCTTTGTACTTAGCCTCAATTTCCTTCAGCTTGGAATCCAATGCTTTTTTCGTACAAGCCTCATTTACTCTTAAGGCTAAGACCTCACTCACTTTGGGACCTTTCGCATCCGAGTCATCAAAGATTGATGGCAGGTCCAGCTCTGCTGCTTCAGCAGTTGTATCAGTACATGAAATGGGTTGTGAGGGGTCGAAAGAGCCAGCATCAGTCACGCTGGCGACACGTGTAGGTTGTGACTCGTCAGCCGCCGCTGCTAAACTTCGTTTGGCCAGGTTAGCAACTAAAGGTCCAGAAGCTGGCCTTTTCGAAGCTGTTACTTGGGAGATAAGAGACTTCATTGACTCCATTGACGAAAACAGTTCGTGCAACCCCAACTGGCTTTTAAGGTCTTCAATATCAACCTCAAAATCGTCGATGTTGTCATTCGCTTCGAGTTTCTCGCCCGCTTCGGGCATGTTCACATCGCTCGCTTCGAGCGTAGATATATTTGTAGACTCGTTGAGTGCCTTGTCCATTTCGGTAGTTGGAAATAAATTCCCTCTAAATTAGTACCGTAACCGCCGACAAGAAAGCACGAAAAGGAGAATGGATTTGTGTCACGCGTTAGGCTGCTTATATATGGTGCATTTGCATGACAATGGTTGCTTTGAAGTGTGACCGCTGACCTCAAGTACTGAAGAGGAATGCACAGTTATCCCATAATGCGGAGTGTATCGAAAGAGAATCACTGTTGATAACCGTACAATGCGTGTCATTCAAGTCAGCGCATCTCCAACCTCCCTTCCCCCCCAAGCAAAGTTGTTTCCATTTCCACTTGGCACTCAGACTAAAGGTATCAACATTGAAAAAGGGGGGAGGAGGAGGGAGGAGGGAGGGGCGTTCAGCCTTTTGTTATGAACTAGAAGAGGGGTTTTAGGAAGAAGAGGTGGATTTTCCATTCAGTGTCTCAACCTTTTTGCAATTGCTTGTAGATTCCCGGATACTCAGGGGTAAATTATTCCAAATACGAAAAATGCGCACAAAGTTGGTATTTTTAAATGCTTCAGTCCTACTAGGTAGCACTCTGAGAGTAAGATGATCAATACTACGAAGAGGTTTCACAAAAGAGTGAAATGATACATAATCTAAAATATACAAGAATACAAGTTCTTAAAGCACTTAAAGAAGAAAAATAAATCACTTATTCCCCTACGATAACACAATGGCAGTCACCCTGCTTGCAGAGCCTTTCCTTTGCTTACTAAAATTTGGTTTTATCAACGGAGTTGTTTTAGAATCTCTGTAAGGTGGTCAATTTACATTATCAACTCATATGATAAAACCAAATTTTTGTATAATTCTTCCCCACCGACGCAGCACCACAGTTTCTTTAGAAACCACCCCCTTCTTTCCTTTGCTTGCTCGATTTTGGCGTTCTCGAGAAGGACTCTGCATGAATTTCTAGTATGCGCTGCCTGTTGCCATAGTCTCGAGCCCAAGCCTAATAGGCCAGATCTCGCCGCCTGATCTTGGTTTTTCACGTACGGCGGGCTCAATTATAACCATCGGCTTTATCACTAAACGGATGCTCGCACTGGAAAAACCAGTTCGACGAGAGAAAACAAGATTTACTAGTCCAGAAGCTCGGGCTGCGGCTGCTTTAAAGAATTGACGTGATTCCGACAGAGCCTCCTTTTCTCCTTCTCAGTAAAGAAAAAGTAAAAGAAGGCTCTGCTTGCAGGGTGAATGGCAGTAAGTTTAGTTTTCGTAAGCGTTCATTTCTGAGAGGTCCTTACCGAGAATAAATCTAGTTGCTCTTCGCTGAATTTGTTCTAAGTTAATAATGTTCTTTTAGGGATGAGGGGACCATACTATACTAGCAAAATCTAATCGAGATCTGACCCAAGCTACATATGACAATTTCTTAGTTTTGATTTCAGTTATCACTACATGTTCGATAAAGTAAGTGAGCATCCTTTGTGCTTTGGAAGCAATGAAATCTACGTGATTTTTCCAACTCAAATCATGACTAATTAAGACACCAAGCTCTTTCTCAACATTCATGCGCTCTAGTTTAGTTCCCGGACAAAATAGTCCCTTTCAATCACTGATTAATACAAGTCACCCTCAAAACCTTGCATTTCGAAACATTGAATTCCACTCCCCAGGTGCAAACCAGTCAAATAAATTACTCAAGTCTTCTTGTAAGCTGTCACCATCATCGTGACCCAATACTACACGAAAACATTTAGAGTCATCCGCGAAAAGAGGCAAAGATGTTTCCCTGGAAACCTCGCTAGGCATGTCATTAATGAAATATATTTAAGAAGAGAAGAGGCCTAAAATTGATCCCTGGGGTTCCCTAGATGTCACAGGAAAAAAATCAGACCATGTGCTTGTAGACAAGCAAATGATCGCCCTCCCATTCCGGCGAGCAAAGTAGTGTATGCCGTTGCACTAGTCGTCTGCTAAAAATCTCGCATGGTTAGTAAATACTGTAGGTCATGGAAACCAAGTTGATAACATGCATGCCCATCTATTACAAATCTAGGATAACTATACAGCTCTGCCAGTCTGACACAGAGTTAAGAATGTCGTTTTAGAAAGTTCATTTACAGTATTTGTCCAGAAAATACAAGAAAACAATGTGGTTCAATGATCACCGTTGTTTCTTCACATTACAAGACAACCAGAAGAAAATGGCTTCGTAAGCTTGGACCTGTGGGAAAACAAAGCAACATAACATTTGGTCAGCCCCCGTTTTTCCTGCTTGACTGATTTGCTGCCAAACATACAAATGAATCAACTGATCAATCAACCCTTACTTCTCTTTCAATTATTCACTCGAAGGAAATCAAATGGTCAAGTTTAGTAGATTCTGCAGTGGAATAGAAAACTTAACCTTATGTAGTGAAAATTTATGGCTTATCGTATGTTTTAGCAATGGAAATCCAGAAATTTAGCCTCGCGTTTGCGGCAAAAGGCAAAACGTCAAAACGTCAAGCTGCAAATTGCATTTTGCTACAAATATCGAGACAAGTTGGAATACTAGAATCTTCATGCCTTTTTCCCAGTTGCCGTTTTCCACCGAGGCGATACTAAATCCATCATCATAAGATGGAAGAGAAATACCTGTCTACAAAAGGCAATGTTCACGTATGGGGAGTCAAATTACCTTTGTGGCTGGCGAGTTCGCTGCTAGTACAATTGTAACCTGCAGTTACGTTTTCCACACAACAAAGATTTGCCAGCCGACGACGACAATTGGGACCATCATCTCAGAAATACTAAACGTCGGCCGTCAAATATCATGTGTTGTGGCTCCACGCCAAACTAGGAGCTTTTCACATTTCAACTTATCAACCCAGTCCCGACAACCTTTTATTATCTGTTGTTATTAAAAACTGGATCATTGGATAGTGCAATTCGAGAGTTTTGATTGGCTAAGCCATCATGGGTTATGAGCCATTATACCAACATACCATGATCTACAAACACGGCAAGCATACGCGTGATTTTTTGGGCCTTTTTATTTTTATTGTAGTCTAGTTTTCTATATTTTGGGGGCGTTTTTTAATAAAACAATTATTCCACTCGTGCTTGTTGGATATGAGATGATTATAGCCAACTCGGCGCTACTCGCCTCATGGCTATCTATCATCTCATATCCAACGCGCGCTCATGGAATAATTGTTAATTATTATTATTGTATCAGTAATTGCTGATGTGACACCGGGATGAAACCTTCCAAGGACGTCCATGAATGTTACCGCCCGGGGTAATATCAGTGCACGCATGCGCAAAGTACTAGCCTGCATTGTCATAATATTGTTTATGTTTCCACATCGGTTTTAATTGTTCTGTATTGGTTATAACCAGCTTTTTTCAGAAGAGTTTCTCCCATCAATAAACACCTTACACATAAACAGGACGGACAATATTTGATAATATTTTCAGAGGCTCTTGTCCGCAGAATATTAGGGACCTTAAGCACGCACATTTTCGAGCTACGGACGGAAACCGGAAGTGGACATTTCGTATAAACGGATAGCAATGTCCCTCCCGGACTGTTAATCTAATCATCTCTAATAGAGAAAAGGTACTTAGTAATATAATTGTGGTGGTGCCATGAGCAATAAACAAGGAAAACATCTCACTTGCGGTTGTCGCTCGTGACTCAGGATCCGTTTTTTTGGGAAAATCCAAAACGGATTTGTGATCTCGGATCAATAGATTGTTCAGCGTCAAAAACTGCAAAATCCAAAAAAGGATTATTTACCACGACAACGCAAACAAACAAACAAATCCAGAGTTGCGTGCAATTAAAAAAATAACAGTTTGGTTTGATTCTGAGAAATTCAACAATGAAAATGCCACCAGAAAAAAATACCTCAGCGATCGATAGAAAAAAATACCAACAACATGCGTGCTAAGGTACAATCGATTACAGAGGGTATTTTTGCAGCTAACTTTTTTAGCTGTAGGAAAGGTGCTAACAATATTACTGCTGTCAAGAAACGTTTAGTGTGATTTCTGGCGTGAAATTTGCAGGAAACCTAACTATTTTCCACTTATTCGTGTCTTCGATCAAACGGAAAAAATGGCGCGAGAAAAACATTTAAGCAAAAACTGTCATGTACGGTAGCTGTTGTGTATCATTTTTGCAGAAAAACCGCTTGTCAAAAATACATTTTTCAAATCCTTTCCCAAAACAACGCTGTAGTGGTGAACCTCAAAAATCCGGATTTAGATTTGATCCGAAGTATCCTCCTCGGTTGTGGATACTTTGGATTCATGATCCGTTTTTTGGGTTTTGCAAAAAAAAAAACGGAAAATCCGTCCTTTGAATTCAACAATCCGTTTTTCGGATTTTCCCGAAAAAACGCACCCTCAGTATTAAGTAGAATGAGAGGGACTTGAATCCAGAGCCCCGCGGCCGCGCCCTACGTAATGGATGCGAGAATGAGGCCACAAGCAAACCAGTCATGTGAGCTCATATCAGCGTATATGGGAATCGAAAACACACTTCCAAGGAATCACAATAGATAATGGTTTGTACTCTATATGAGGGCAAGCATGAAGTATATACAGAACATCTTGCAAACTTACCTTTTTGTCTCCGTAATGAGTGTCTCCTCTCTCGGGTATTTTACTTTGAAAATTTCCACGTTGAACTGCTTGGGTGAACCAATGGCAATGAGATTCCTTCTAGGACAGGTTGCTAAAAGACAATTCACGAAGAAACGTCCCATTCAACATCCATTACACCAAGTAGATCTCCAGACCTTACGTTGAACAGCTCAAGAACGGCCGCCATTTCGATAAACGGATTTGAGAAAAATACACTCCTCGTCACCGATAAATTTACTATCGCAAATGGTGACATCACTAAATTCGAGGCGCACATTACCAGAAACTACATCGAGAACGTACGTGTCGCTGGTGCCTATGTTAAAAACAACAATATACTGACCCATGGGGAAATGATCCCATCAAACCTGACAAACGGGCACCCTGGAGCGCACGCCACAATGGTTCGGTTTTACCCAATTGCCTCATTTCAATGAACTCTGGCTCCAATCCAGGCGAGGTAAACAGCTGGAGCTCCCTGTAGCAAGCAATCAACCTCCCGTGAGGCAGTTTAAATGTTACCACATTATCTCCACTAACAGTATCCAAAATGATCCCATATCGCGCGTGAAATGTTATGCTGCCACCTGATCATCTGAAACAGGAAAGACAGCATCTGCGCCAAACTTCCATCTTCGCAAGCAGACTGACAAATCAAAATTCCACAGTTCAAGAGTGCTCTTAGTTGCAAACAAAATGCCCCCTTTTAAAGCTACAAATTGAAAATCACAGAAAGAGTGCCACTTAATCTTTTTCTGTCTCTTAAGTTCTCCATTTAAAACCTCTGAAGCGATAATTCGCCGTTTGCGCGCTCCGGCGCAAACTGTCGCATAAACACTCTCGCCGGTTAACGAGAATCGGAGACATCTGACATCTTCCCATTCTGTCTTCTTCGTTGATGCATTCCGATAAACTAGTTCAATGTAACCTTTCAGTGTGTGGTTCCTTAAAAGAGATTGGCTATTGAGAACTACATTAGAATAATCGCGCGAAACCACACTCAGAGGATCTCCTAACAAAAAGCCACCGATTCTATGGGATTCTAATTCAAAGGAATCACTCCAAGGGGCAATAGGGTGAATCGAATGGAGATGCTCGGGCCCCTCAGTCATCCTTAAATGAAACATTTCTCTGCCTAAGAGCTTATCTGAACACAAAAGAAATCGACTGTTCGGCGAAAACCTAATGCTTCCAAAATGCCTTGATGAAGCTATCTCTGCTAGAGTTGAAAAACCATTTTCCCGGTCAACTAAACAAATAGAGCCCGTTGAATGGGAAATTGCTACGAGCTTTCCATCTTGTGATATCGCAAAAGATAAAATTTCTTTATCCCTGTCAAGGCGAACAATCTCCCTACCATCCTTCAGATTCCACATAATAAGACATTTTGCATCGTCGGGACAATCAGTTAACATCTCCTCGCCGCAAATTGAACAGACAGAAAAACTGCACTTACTGGTAGGAAAAAGGGGCTTCAAGTCTCCATTAAAGGAGTAAGCAGTGTTTAGAACTCCTGGCAAGATGACATCCTTGATAGGATGAAATACCACCGAACGATAACAAGCAACCACGATTGAACTTGCAATTATTCTAAATGGACCATAGAGGGGTAATGTATACTGTTTTGGTTTGACATAACGTTTCCATTTGAGATTACCTGAAGCAAGTGACCAAAACTGAATGCTTCCATCGCGGCATTCACACACCATGTATTCTAAGCTAGGGGACACATCCAAACAAGCCACTTGTGATCCACAATCAAACCGAGCTTGAATACCTCTTTGGGTGTGATTTTTGTTTAACAACTCCATGTGAGGTTTATCGGAATACTTGGTCTCCAGAAGCTTACGGGAGTCAGAAGATAATCTACCACTTCCCTCATTCAACAGACATTGAAAGATAGTAAAGGGATATTCCTGTAAGGTTACGCGTTGCTTCTTTAAAAGAATCAATAATGATGAAAGGGTCTCGAGACACTCGTTAGATATCGTCTTTAAACCCTGCTTCAATAAGGCAACAATGTCTTCACTGGCTGATGGAATGTTCACACAAAGCTTTGCGTACAAAAGCTCTGGGTCTGACATATATTTTCCAACCCCATGTTCAAGGCTGCAAGATTTGATGTCCTGGTCTAACTGTAACATGTGCTGAACACCATGTTCCAAGGCATACCTTGAAGTGTCAGTGAAGGATTGTAAGTTGCCAATATCTTTGCTTTTTAACTCGTCAAACTCGTCAGAGCAAAGAGTAGAAAGGATCTTGTGGCCTTCCATTTCTTCCACACTGAAACTGTGCTGCTTGTAGCGTGACTTGTCTGTCAACCAGTCCTTGACTGATTTATGAAAGAAATGAATGCGGTCTTCGTGAACAGGAAGAAGTGATTACAATGGCGATGGCTTTGTGCGCCTTTCGCATAAAAGTCGAGGACGACAAGTTCGTGCACAACAATTTAGGAACAAAACCCAATGGCAGTGGTTCCCTGGCAGCGGCAATTGCACCCAGGAAGCAAAGAAATTGTTCTTCAGTTATGTTTAGTTCCTTACACAAGTCTTGTTCAAGCCGTTCGAAATACGACTGGTAAACACACGCGATGCCCGTCGGAAGGGTCTCGTCCAGTTGTTCCAAGGTGAGAAGAGTTGAACACTTGGTCCTTATAAAATCTACCAAAAACTGGGCACACAGAAAGACTCCCTCCGACCTCTGCACAAGATCATCTAAGACCAGCTCATTCATTTCAAATTCCAATAAATCGCTAAGACTACGTTCAAAGTAAAAACGAATGACCTTCAAGTTCTCTTCATCTTTTGGCTCCAGTAGCAGTGGTTGCAAATCTTTCAGGCTGTCCCAAATGTTAATTTCGGGTCGCGTCGTCACCAAAAATCGAAGCCAAAGGGGTAAATTCTTAAACAACTTAGCAATCACATCAAGAAGATCATTTCGCCCTTGGTATTCACTTTCATCTAAAGCATCTATTACCACAAGAGAAGTACGATCAGTCTCTGCTACCTTGTTCAACGGTTTAAAAAAAAGCATATCAAACAGATCTTTCACTTCCATGTCGTTTATCTCTACACCCAGATTTCCAGAGAGCTGTTTCACAAGGGCTTTCTTGTACTCTGGAAGACAGCATGACAGGTGACAGGCTAAAGACTGCAACATCACCTTGGGATTCCTGTAGCGTGCTCTGTCATGGTGACAAAAATGGCTTCCCGCCAATCTGCCAGCTTCTTGCATTCTTCTACACATCTCAGCAGCAATGACAGATTTCCCCATCCCTGCATTTCCGCTAAGCACTAAGACATGGTTTGGAGAGCTTGCATCATCCAACCAGGTGTCGATTCTAGCAAAGACAGACTCACGGGTTCCTTCCAAGTATCTCTTTGTATAATATGTGATATCAGGTTGCGTGTCAACCCTTGCAAGTTTCTTTAGGATTTTGTCCTCCTGATTGGTGTTGTGTTGTGTCTCACGGCATTCAGTAACAATTTGATGTATGTCTTGAATCATAGAACTGCTTTCCTTGACACTCTCCAAGACTGTGTCCTGACACTGACGCACCTCATAAAGCTGAGTCTTGAGATCTCTTTCACTCTCTGCCCAGTCCCGTAAGGCATCAACATAATCATCCTCTCCACATCGCTCTGCCTTCAGTCGATCAACCTCTGCCTGACTGAACCCAAGAGACACTAGAACGGCACTGATATCCTGCCACAAACCATTGAACATCAGTTCATCGACAGCTGTGGTTGTGATGTGCGCATACAACTGATTGCGGAAGAACTTGATGCGAGCAAAGTTTGCTTCACGAGAAGCGTCACTTGAGAGCGGCTTGCAATGCCATCTAGTGTGGGGAGGGGTAAGTGCGCAAATGTTGGTCAGAAGAAGGAACAGCAGAGTGATATCAAACGTGTTGGAGTCAGGGGCAGCCCCACAAACAGGAAAGAGCTTGTCCCACTGGTGACCATTGAGAATTCTTCGGCGTAAAAGGTTGTTAAGGATAGAATAAGAGGCATTGAGATCAGCTGCCAAGTTAGCAGGAGGGTGATGAGTGTCAAAAACATTTCTTAGTACAGTTGTTCCACCATCAATAATAAGTCGACTCAGCTTGGCCCCATTTGTCTTCTCCTTAGAGCTGGCCAGGGGACCAGGTGTGGCCATTGTAATCCAAACTACCAATTTTTCACATCGTATCTGCACAGAAAAGGAAAAGACGTTAAATGATTGACTTATTGGATTCCACTGAGTCTTCTAAGGCGACTGATTTAGGTTATGCAACAGGTTCGAGGGTCAAATTTTTCCTCACTCACCTGAAGGTGGCTTATAGTTTTTACACTAGCTAACAGGAGATGATTTTACTTGCCAGGTTGGGGGTGGGGGCGCTCTACATGTAGGTCATTGTACATCTCTATTAATTTAAACTGAATTAAGGGCCCACTGACGTATTTTTTGGGGTGCGTTGCTAAGGATGTAATGTGTAAGTAATTTGAGAGAATTTGGCATTATTTTGGTCAGTTTCCAACTTTTGTAAACCAATGACCCTAAATATGACGTCATCATACCACGCCCATGGTCACGTGACCAATAAAAGAAAACTCTAAATTTGTCTCCGTGCTAGGCAATTTGGGTATTTAATCAATGGTTTGATAATTTGTATTCGTTTTTGCATCAAGCCAAGCATGGTTTTCTTTTTATTTTGAAAAATGTTCTTTTTAAAGACATAAACGATACTGAAATACCCATAACTTTTTCAAAAAAGATGATTTAAAAAAATCAATGCTTAGCTAAATTCTGTATTTGGGGGTGAAACGTGCCACGTAAAAAAAAATTAATTCAATTTAAAACCGCCGGAAATTTAGCTTTTTTCTCAAAGCGGACGTCCGTTCGTTTACGCATGCGCAATTGATCTGAGAACGAGCGCGAGGAAGGGCGAGGAAAAACCTTCGATGGAAACAACAGTTTGTGCGGTGAGTATTGCTTGTGAGTGGGTTTTCTTGTCAGCTCATGATATGGTGACGTCAGTTACCGGAAGTAACATTTCACTTCCTTAGCAACGCGCGAAAAATCCGTCTGTGGGCCCTTAAGACACTCAAGTCAAGAAATGCATAGATTGGATGAATGTCCAGTTTTGATATCCAACACAATGTGTCCCCTTAACAATAAGGAAAATGTTAGTGTATTAGCATTAATTTTCGTTTATTTAGTTTGGGTAAATGCAGCTGCTTATCTTTTAACTTGATGAGCAGAGTTTACATAGACTTTACCACTACGACTACCACTAACCACTAACCACTACCCACTACCACTACCACTACCACTACCACTACCACTACCACTACCACTACCGCTACCGCTACCGCTACCACTACCACTACCACTACCACTACCACCACTACTACTACCACTACTACTACTACTACTACCACTACCACTACTGCTGCTGCTGCAGTCTAGGGGACATGATGTTACATTTTTTAATTTGTCAGTAAACCAAGAACTGAGTACCATTCAAGTTAAGAAGAAGGGCAAGAGGGCATTTCAAATTAAGACACTAAACAAATTTGGCATGCATCAAAGTTTCAGGATGTATACAAAACACGGACCCCACGTCCATGGACTACCCCTGTCGACCCTGTCTATGGATCCTTCATGGAACCGGTCCACGGATAACGCCTGTGGACCTCCTATAATTTTCAGGTACTGTAAACATTGTATATTTCTTTATAATTAATAATTTTTAACCAACACATTTTACAAGTAGGAAAATAATCTTTTTGCTAATGTTCACTGTAATTGTAATTTTCAATAAATATAATGAAACTGCATTGAATTTAGGTCACTTCTGTTAAAGTGGTCTCTATTGGAATGACTGTTGTCTTGTGGTTGAATGTAGCTTTCCTTTCCTTATTTTCCTTACTTTGAAAAAGGCCCGAGCCTGTTAAGTTCCTTGTTCTTTTCTCAATATGTATTAGAGCATTCCATTACGAGTTGCTAAAGCATTCTGTCACAAGTGGCAGTGCAAACGTGATGAGTGAAAACACTTTTCCTCACAACATCATCCTTTTGTCCCGTACTGTATTACTCAAACCTCAGTCTAAGATGATAGCCTAGTCCATAAAGCCTGAGCATTCTGAAGAGGTTCTGGGAACTCAAACGTTATGGATCGAGTTGTGCAAAACATAGTTAGCACTAATTGGGTATGTACAAAACACAGGTCACATTAAGGCACAGGTCATTGTTTTACCAATACAGATCGAAACAACCGTAACCAATTACCAATGCGAACATTAGGCCTAAGGATAGCTTTCATGAATGTTTTGGATTCTTTCTGTAATGTTAAAACACTGACCTGTGTTTTGGGTTAAACACCATGAAACAGACATTCCAACCCTCCAATTTGATCGGGAGTCTGCCAATTTACAGTTGCCCCCCACCCCCCTCCCAATTTTTATCAGATTTTCCCTATTTAACATAAAATTCTGAAAACAAGGGAAAAATTGCCTATCTTAAGTATGTTTTTGTGATCTGAGTGTAAAACTTTGCATAATACACTTTCTTATGCTACAATGTCTTGCCCAGTTTCTCCGTTGAACACCTCATGTTGTGCATAAGGCCATAAGGCCAGCAGTCTTACTCTATTATGGTGGACAAATATGACCGAAACTCCAGTGGTAAGAATAAAGACCTTGCAGAATACCACAAAAATGATGTCAAAATGCAGGAAATGCCACTTGAGAGAAACTACATTTGCAAAATTTCCTATGGGGGGATACCCCCAGACCCCCCCCCCAACAGGCTCACACCTTAAGCGCTCATGTGAGTGCCTTGGGTGCTAAAAAAGTACTCCTTTTTTTCCTTCAAAAGGAGTTGGAATGTCTGATGACAACCTATAGGTTTTAATAGAAGTCAACTAAGAGTTAGAACCAACCATACTCTGAGAATCTCAGCTGTATGGAAGCAGTATTATCTACAATTTCAACAAATGCTAACCACTCTTCCAGGGGATTTTTCTGTGGCAGTGACAGCTCTGGCAATGATAATGTGTGTGGTCATTGAATTGGGCCACCGGGGTTGTCCATGGACTACTGGTCCATGTTTTGCATAAGTCTAAATTGTTAGCATAATTTTCTGAATATCTTTAAGAGAATGCAAACTGATATTAATTTTAAGAAATTCATGTACAGATTTGCCACAATCCTGTACATTATCTTCACTACATTAAGGTTAAGTTTATTTACTATCTGCCAAGTATTTTAATAAGATAACGATTCATCTAATTTTATAGTCAGTTCATGTGCACAGATTCTCACTTCATAAATATATAGAGTAGACTTAACAATATGTCAATATTGCTGCAGACATGGATAAATTACAGTCTGATCTAAACAAATTAGAAGTATGGCAACCCACCTGGCAGATGGAATTCAACCCAGCTAAACGTTTTGTTAATTGTGCATCTCCAGGCAGAAAAATCCACCAACTAGAATATATACTTTTGCAATAGCCATCCTAACCTATGTTGAAATGCACTCCTACTTAGGGGTCACACTGGATTCAAATTTTAAAAGCAACTAAGCGTGCGTTCGATTGACCCTATTCCGGAATAAGAATACTTGGAGTGATGATTTAAAACGGTATGTCTAGCGTTTTGAAGCAACAAGGAGATATGATTAAAGTAGCATTTTAGCAGGTCTTTGACAATTTTAATGTGATTCTCCATAAAAACGAAGGACTTCTATGTTCAATTCCATGTATTCCTATTCCAAAATACGGTGCATTGAACACACCCTAAGTCTTTAAATTTGATCACGAGAAACTTCTGGTTCTGCAAACAAGACAGCAAAAGTACCTCGTATAAGACACTTGTCAGACAAAAATTGGAATATGCTTCAACTGTTTGGGACCCACATTATCAATGTCATACAGATATATTTAAGCTGGAGAACATACAAAGGGTGGCTGCTCGTTTTTGTAAAAGCGATAATTACAGATATATGTCAAGTGTTACCTCAATGATTAGAGACCTGGAATGCGAATCTCTAACTTTTCGCCATCAATATGCCTGTTTATGTACAAATATGTTCAAAATTACAAATACTGAATTAATTCATGTTAACACATCTCACAACTTCAAATATTGTATTGAGCATGCAAGTAATGATGATCTTTAAATATCACTATTTTCCAAGAACAGTTAAAGAATGGAACAGGCTTCAATTAATCAGAAATTGTCTTAGCTAATTCTCTAGATACTGGAGAAATTGAGCAACTACTTACAAGATTAAGTCTGACAAGATGATGAATATATTTAAGAATTTTAATTATGTATTTATTTATTTTTAAAGTTAGCGTGATACTCTATATAGTTCCTGCTAACGTGTAAATGCCGATGTGAATCTAGATAAATGATCATTTGTATATACCAGGAAAAAAACAAACATTGCTTTGAGTGTGTTAAAGGTGACGATGGGACGCAAATGCAAGTTTCTTTGCTGTGAGAACTGGATTTAAATCGCCGTTGTGCGGACTGGATTACTCAAAATTCAATTACCTGTTAAATTAGTCGACCATTGCGCAGTTTCATGAGATAAAACTGACATCAACCACGTAAACTACCGAATGTCGGTCGTTTAGCCAACGAGTCGTTTCGCAAACCGTCAGTTCGCAAACGTGTTCGGTCGATTCGCAAACGTCCGATAGTCGTTTCGCAAACTTCTGAGGGCCGATTTACACGATACGATTTTGTTGCATGCGACAAGCTCACAACAGGTCTACGACATGATTTACGATTGTCGGCGCTAACATCGGGTTTGCTAATGGTGTTTCATTTCAAAATTCTCCAGCGTGAGAGTCACGCTTACACATTCTCAATTTGAGACCGTCATTATTCACGCTGGCAAAGTTTAAACCTAAATGTCGCTCTGTGAAACTGTAATGTAGGATTAATGTGAACTAAAACCCTAAGGGCCGATTTACACGGTACGACTGCCTTAATGTAGAATCGCGGACATAAAAGATCAAATGTGAACTCGAATGGGAATTCAAATTTCGCATCGTGAAATTAAAAACCCAAACTCGCGGACATAAAAGATCAAAGGTGAACTCGAATTTGAAAAGAAAATATATTATACAGACTACTGATTCTAAATTAAGATTCATATGTTAACTTCAATACTCCGCATGAAAAATGTCGGACAAAACAAACAAGAGCGGGGTCGTGGGCAAAGCTACTTCAGCCGTGCAAATTGTTAGCAAGGAGAAAAAAATTGGTCACAAATGTTGCGCAGCTGCAAACTGTAATAACCGAAGTGAAAATCGACCCGATTTATCGTTTCATGCGTTTCCATCGGACGCACAACAACTGAAGAAGTGGGAAATTCGTAAGAAAAGAGGTGATGCCATCTTTGCACGGTAGGAAACAAGTTCTGTTGTTCTGAACACTTGTTACCGACGGATTTTAAACGGAGTCTGACTGGCCATAGACGAGACTTAAAACCGGGAAGCGTACCATCGGTCTTTCCTTGGACAAACGTAGATGAAGGATCGCTTTGTAGGGCGAAAAGGTCGAAGATGAGATGTGAGAAATCTGAAGGGATAACAAGAGCCGAGAGTGCTCATGAAAATAAAGAGCAGAAAGGGATTGCAGAAGCTTTCCGAAACGACTTTGTTGTTTTCGGCCCAACAACACTTGACAAGTGGATAGAAGAAATAAAGATGGAACATGGAAGGCTGCTTCAAGAATTACAAGAATTTAAAGCAAAAGGAGAGGATTTCCAAGTTTGGTCTGGAAATCCTGCTAGGATCAGTTATTACACCGTCTGGAGAGGCACCCAAAACACCATTTTCTTTTTCAATAAAGAAACCACATTGCATTACAGTGACTTGTTCGTGTCCCTGCTGATGCATCATTTCAATGTAACCATCTATCACTAGTTGTTCATTCTTTAAGCCATCTCTCATAGCCGATGACTGATAGTTGCTGCCATAGTTTAGGACTTCTTTGATTATTTTAGTGGGAAGTCCCTACCTTGTGAGAACATCCAACCCTGTAGCTCTTTGAAACTGTAACTCTACCAAACCTGTGATTGTACCATTCTTGGCAGGCAGACTGTCTTCTTGTTTGATACTCTATGTCTGCAATTTCATCTTCAGTTTTGAAAAGACCTTTTTTAATTCTTTCTTCGCGATCACAGCTCCAACCTCCGTTGCATGGTTGTGTGGATTCTTCCCCGCGTGGAATTTTCCGTCCCTCTCGGCTATCGACGCCTTACAAGCATTGCCTTTTGGACGGACAGTGCATTGCCAGTAAGTCGCGTAAGATCGCTTAGAATTTACATTGTAGGTGAACCCTAGGCTATCTACAAGCATTGTTTTCCGGCGCCTCGTTCCTTGCTCCACCAAATGGAAAGTTATTGGGGAGGCCTCGGGATGGGCAGAAACGTCATTGCTAAGGGATGGCTCACTTATTGATGACTCCGCGAGAAGGGGAGCTGTCTGTTGCCATGCATCTACAATAAGGAAACAGGAAAATTACTAGAAATGCATCAAACGAAAGTGAACGCCAAGTCAAATTATCACAAGTATGTTGCAACATACGCAACGCCAAGTCAAATTAAAATGCATCATACAAAAGTGAAAAAAAAAACTGACTGACGAATACTTTTGATAATGTATGTGGCAACATACGCAACGCCAAGTCAAATTAAAATGCATCATACAAAAGTGAAAAAAAAAACTGACGAATACTTTTGATAATGCATCATACAAAAGTCAATGTTTGTAAGTCAAATTACTAACAATGCAATGGCATAATAAAATGGGATTGAAATTCCCGCGTCCAGAAAAAAACTAAATGACGTAGCACATATCAGTTTTCTCAACTAATTCGAATAACAAACAACAAAGTGGTCATACCTGTTTCATTCCCTGTTTCCTGATTTGCTGAAGTTGAGGCATTCGGAGTTGATGGTCGTGGGGACGATATCTCAAATGATGCCGGAATGTCAAAGTCATCTATCACCTGTTGCAGCCATCGCATAAGGGTGCTTCTTGACGTGAAGTTACTTCTTCGGTACAGAAGATACAATAAAAGCTTTCCATTTCTACTGATGTTTCGATAACGCGACGCGAGAGTATTCCGAGTAAAATGAATACTATAATTGATCCTAACGGAACGAGCACTGGACGAAAAAATGGATTTACACCAAATTTGCACAGTGAAATTATGGTGCAAAGATATACCTACTCAAGTGCAAACCATAAGCAAAGCTGGTAAAGTCCACATTTGCTACAATATTTGCACACCAATGTAAACGGGGTTGTAAACATGGACTTTACCAGTTTTGCTTAAGATTTGCACCTAAGTTGGTTTATCATTGCTTATAATATGCACTGTGCAAATTGGTGTAAATCCGTTTTTTCGTCCAGTGGAGAACACGAAAAGAAATTGAAATAAATGCCACCAAATTACTGCCACAAACGGAATTCGTCACAGACAACCGTTTGTCGAATTCAACAATCAAAGCAGAAGCAGTTGAGAAAAATAAAATCTAGACTCTCGGCTATAAGCCGAACCCCTTTCTCCGAAAATTTTCTTTCGTCTGAATTTTTATTTCGGTCTGAATCTTCACTTGTTTATGTAATCGCTTTACACGCAAGCTTTTATTGATTTAGCCTTGAATTGAACACCGTGAAGAGTACGCGTAATATATGAGGTTTGCGAAACGACTATCGGACGTTTGCGAATCGACCCAACACGTTTGCGAACTGACGGTTTGCGAAACGACTCGTTGGCGAAACGACCGGTTTCCAAACTACCGGTAAATAACCAGATCCAGAACCAGGTTAGTTCACTTTTGACGAACAAATCACTAAGCTGTTAACCTTGACGCCACGAAAAGCTTTTATCTGAAAATAACATCCACATTCCTTATCGGGGCCATTAAGAAAGATGATGGCGAACGATATTGGGCAGACTCTTGGGAAAACTTCCGGCTAGAGTGTTCACAGGACTCCCATACTATCTTTTGTCAGCGGCCGTCACAGTGAATGATTTGTTTGTCAAAAAAACTAGAAAAACTCAAGGTTCATTTAGGTTTCCACAAATTATTATATATTTTTTAACAAATAGCAAAAGATTAACCATAAATATAATTGGAGAAAAAAATATAGCGGAGTTATATGCTCCCATACCTTGTCACCTCGAAAGAAAATTACCCGGGAAGACCACACCTTAATCACGTTCTCACCTCTTCGATTGCTGTGTTGCCAACATGGTTGGCTGGGAACGGGATTGAGTGACGAAAGACGAACAGGCAGCGAAGGTTTTCCCGCGAAGACTTTCTGCTAGTTGGTCCAATCCTCTGTCAAACATGTGAAGCGAGTTACACCCACCAACCAGGTTTGTCTGCCAGGGATGCTGGGATGGAGCAGTGATGAGAGCACTCGCCTCTCACCTATGTGGCCCGGGTGCGATTCCCAGACTCGGCGTCATATGTGGGTTGAGTTTGTTGGTTCTCTACTCTGCACCGGGAGGTTTTCTTCGGGTACTCGGGTTTCCTCTCTCCTCAAAAGCCAACTTCTGACTTGCTTTACTTTAATCGTTAATTTCTGTTTACAGTGTCCTCAATTAGTGCCCCAGCGCTCGAACGACTAGACGCTTAAATTAAGTTCCGTTCCTTTTCCTTTTCTTAATATAAGGGGACCGAGCAAGGGCTAATCACAGAGCTCAGAGTCATTGACAGAGAGGCTAGAAGAATCATTTGTGAAAATGGAGAGAAACACCCCTTGACCTCTACGGCGGTGCTGTGTCTGGAAAGGGAGAAGGGAGGGCGTGGCTTCGCACAGTCGAGCATGAATACCGTGAACTGATTAAGATCAAAGCAGCAGTTAAGTTATTCGAGAATTCAGACCCTTCCGTGAGGTCGGTGGGAAAGTTTGAGAAGAGAGCGTTAGAAAACGGACAGACATCATTGATTATGGGGGCACACAACTACGCAGTGACGTTTGAGACGAATTTTGCTCTAAATTACCCAGAGCTGATGGCATATCCACCAGGCTCTTGAAATTAGTAAGCCCTGCTGTCACTCCCTCACTGTATGAGATCTTTAATCAAAGCCCAACTGATGCTATCGGCCCTCAGACATGTAAATGCGCAAGATTAAAAACAACACAGAAGGAGGTCGATGTTATCGAAAGAAACATTTATCGTCCATTATCCATGCTCAGTGTTCCTAGTAAGATTCTGGAACCAGGGCCGTAGCCAGAAAAAAAATATGACTGAGGCAATGTCCGTGGTTAAATTATCTTCGGAAGTATTTTAAGTGTTTACGATGCATCTTACATATTAAACACAACGTTGGAATCACGCTTTATTTTAAATTAACGAAAAAATGACCGAGGCAAGTGCCTCGGTTTGCCTCATACTGGCTACGACCCTGGGAACGATGCGTTGCTGACAGGATAACATTCCATGCAGCTAAGTACCACGACTTACTTAGTCAGCACCAGTCGAGGGGCTCTCAACCGAGCTCCTACTAGCCCACCTGACTGAACAGTGGAGGGTGGCCCTAGACCGCTGTAAGGTTATATGTGTCATCTTCATCGACTTCCGAAAAGCCTTCGATTCAGTAAGCCACGATCTCTTACCAAAGAGGCTGCAAAGTTTCGGAATCATGGGAGATCTTTGGCAATGGTTGTGTGACTACTTGAACAGCAGATGTCAATACCCAGTTGTTGGAGCCGGCAATTCCGGCCTCGCCCACGTTACCAGCGGAATCCCACAGGGATCAGTTTTAGGACCAACGATCTCGCAGATACCATCTCTGCTATTGAAGATGCGGCTATCGAGATGTATGCCGATGATACTACGCTGTGGTGCAAAGCTGACTAATAGAGCTGTGACGCTATCATAGCTGCAGCTAATATAAAGCCCTTTGTTTAATGGCAGACTGGTGCAGGAGACATGCTATGCTCCTCCATCCTAAGAAAAGTAAAGCCATGTTGATTTCGAGAAAGAAGTCTGTCGGCCCTTTCCAAGCATTAACCATCAATGGTACCTCAATCAACTTAGTTAGCTCCACCAGGTCCCTGCACCAGGTGCCTCGGTGTTGTTTTGGATGACCAAATGAGCTGGACCCCTCACCTCAGGGAGTCAACAAAACTGTTCGCCAGCAAGCTCAACTTGCTTAGATCGTTGAACGTCCTTTCAGCCGTATATCTTGAATCTTTCTACTTCATAGTCATTCTTTCCTCTGTCACTTACGGAATTCTTATCTGGGGCAGCTGCTACAATACTTTATTCCAAGATCTAAGACATAAGTGAAGATATAGAGAGAATACACGTTCGAGCAGCTGGGATCATACACAAGCTCCAATGGCATACACCAAGTGTTCAGGTTTTGGAAAAGGCAAAGTGGTACCCGCTACGGTGGAATTATAAATACAAACTCGCGCTAATCGTTATAACCCTAAGTCTGTAACGCTCCTCAGTTTCAACGATGAAATGATATATTAAATGGATCATATATGAACTGTGGATATGAAATCAAGTGAGGCTATGATCCTCGCAGTTATGAACACAATTTTTGCAAAAGAAGCCTGAAATTTTTCATAGTGATCGGAGTGTTTGGAGAAATACCAAAAGAATTACGTGATCGGTTAAAAGACATTGGTGTTGAAATTCGGATTGCAGACTTGAAGCAAACAGTCTTATTGCAAATAATCGGGAAAGGAAGTGTGACGAGAAGACAGAGAGAAGTACGGGCTCTTGTGATGGGAGTTATTGAAAACAGTTTTAACAAACACTAAAACTTAAAACCAGAAAAGATCTACAAGGACATTGTCCGTAAGGTAAAATACATATAAAATCCTGTTAAACTAAAAATCAAACGAGCATCGATCTATTTACAAAACATTTTTTAATCTTTCGCTTTTGACACGCGGGATTAAGAAAGGGCGCACTCTGCTGCGAAGAGAACAACTCTTGAAGGGGAAGGAGAACATAACAATTATTCCATGAGTGCGCGTTGGATATAAAATGGTAAATGGCCAACGAGGTTTGTAGTCTTCCTTTTGCCACGGTTAAATCGTCTTTAATTTCTTACACTTGGAAATTAAAACCAATCAGTTTCCGGCTTGGCAACATGACTTGACTCAACACTTTCCATATTAGGTCATACATACGGTATATGAGCTGATAACAGAGATTGAGTGAACCAGTCAGGAAGCTAGAAATGCAATATCCGAGGTCGAAATTTTAATAAATCTAAATAGAAACGATCTTTCGTGTAGGCTATTATTTTAACTTAGGTATTTAGTTTACGAAGCTATTCCCCAAATCTTTTTATTACACATAACATGAGAATTTTATTCCATAAAGCTCATTTGTACAAATCTATACGCTTTATTTTCACACGTGGAAAAGGCTTATACAGCCAATCAGAATGGCGTACAGCTATTTCACAAGTAGAAGTATAACCAATCAACGATAGCGTAAAGGCGTTTCCATGCCAATCACTCGTGCATCTCGTGCACCTCGTGCAAATCGTACTTTGTTATTGAAATTAAATTTGCATTTGGTTCTATTGTTAGTGAGTTTTTGTTTCTAATTTGCGTTCAGAAAACTATTTTAATGAAAATTCTCGTCTTATGTGTAATAAACAGTTCACGACATAGAAAGTGCTCTGTATGGGGTTTTATTTACTCGTTGTTTGTGTCAAAAACCCTCACTCACTCGTTCCTCGCTCGTTCGGGTTTTTGACACAAACAACTCGTGAATAAAACCCCGTACGCCGCACTTTCTATGACGTAAACTATATATACAATATGAAAGGAGTGACTTAATTGTAGTATCAAATAAGTAATGCAGGTCTTGTTTGCTATAATAATTGGCTCCGCACACTCTAAGGGTGCGTTCGATTGACCGTATTCCGGAATAAGAATGCATGGAATATAAGGTAGAAATCCTTCGTTTTAACGGTGATTCACATACAAATTGTCAAACATCCGCTAAAATGCTATTTTAAACATATTTTTGTTGTCCTTGCTGCTTCGAAACGCGCCAAACATACCGTTTTAATCATCACTCCACGTATTCTTATTCCGGAATAGGGTCAATCGAACGCGCCCTAAGAATATGCAGACGTTTAAAGAGTCCTTTCGACGAGACTATGAAATTATGGGATAATCGAGGAAGGTTACTCCGAGGAGATTCAAATATGAGACCTCCTCTACCTTACCAATTGACTCTGGGGAACACTTGGATGTTCTTCTCTTTATAACAAGGTCATTGGTCTCAGTTTCAACTTCATCAAATTGTTTTCCGTCCACGGCTTAGTATTGTCCACCTCCTCGCGGGCATTAGGGACTTAAAGATCTACGACGGCGACGGTCGACGAAAACGTCACCTTAAAATATAACTTGGCTCTATCATAAATCTTGCGCGATTATTCAGTCGGGGGGGGGGGGAGGGGGGACTCCCATATGGAACAGGCGGGGATGCTCGTCGGAAATTTTAAATTTAACCCCTAAAGGAGACCATCTGGGCGTGGCTCAAGCACATTTTGACCTTGGCGGCTTAAAATAATGGCGCTTTGCCCGGAACACCCTAAGCGAGACCAAAACCAAGAATTTACACCCCTAAGCGACACGACGAGCATCCCCGTCTGTTTCATGTGGGAGGTGGGAGTCCCCCCCGTCCCCGGGTATTCAGTCTCGTTCACGTCCTACAATGTGGGCGAAGTATCCTAAATATAAATTGGAACGAGCGGTTTCTGAGAGGAAACAGAGAATGAAAGATTCTCTGTTGCATGCTTACGTTGTCGTCAAAACCTCAAATTTGGTGATTTCACGTCGCGAACATACTTGCTAAAATCTGTGCTGGACGTGCAGCAAGATTATTTATGCTCTTTTAACCAATGATATTATTGCTTTATGGCGTTGTCGTTTTCGTAACCGTCGTCGTTTATTTGACTCCCAAATATCCAGGCCGTGCTATCAGCACCCACGGGTACATTACAAGACTAGTAAGGTTGTCTACATACTTAATGATCAAGATGTCCCGAGAAGTGGGTCCGATGATATTGACCGTGATAGTGAAAAGTTCGTTACTGTCATTGGTCATAACACTCCAAAAGAACTGTTGGAAATCTGTCAAAAACCACAGATTTCACAATACAAGGTCGCAGCGTATTTGGGTGAAGATTCTGGTAGCGGTGATGGCCTTCTTAGGCTGAAATGTATTCCGTATTCTGGAATAATTCCTGACCCAAAAATTATGAAGGAAGTTTACAGTCTTCAGTTTCGATAACATCAGCCATGCGAAACTTCACATACATCCGATTACACCGTTTGCCACTGAAACATCAAAAAACAACCAAACTTTCCAGCGGTAAAACGTAATTTTTACCACAATTGCTTGTAATCTCGCAATCTGATTCGCTAATTTGCTGTTGTCGATAATAGTCTAGTCTATACAACGCTGCTCGCGTCAATTTGTCACGCAATGTAATAGCCAATCAAGAACGCTCATTTTGGGAAGTAAACCAACCATATTGCGAGAAAGTTATAGACAACGCTTTGCTCTTTCTTTGTGTCATGATTTTGGTCACGCTCTGAAATAAACACTTTCTTTGCCCTTGAATATTGTGGTAAAAAACAAATCGAAATTTGTTCAGCGTTGTCTGTACTCTTATCGACAACGATATTCGTCATCACAGTGGTCAAAATGATGACGAATATCGTTGTCGATAAGAGTACAGACAACGCTGAACCACTTTCGATTTGTTAAATATAAAATAAAGAAAGCAAAGTTTTTCTTGTGTGCAAATGAGAAGTGGAAACATAACATTTTAAGATCTACCGATCACAACGATTAAAACATCTCTCCATATGCATAGTTATAATCCTGATCGTATCCACTTTCGTCGCCAATTTTCAGCGACGTAAATCGTAGAAACACTGTAACTTACCAAATTAAATCAACTTAGTGTATGCTGTTACGCTAGTAGTCCCGCGCGGTTACTAAATAGGTCATGGCAACCAAGTTAATGAAACTGATGCCCATCTACAACAAATCACGAATAATTAACTATACAGCTCTGCCAATCTGCCGACACAGAGTTAACGTCCATTTGTATTTGTCCAGAAAATACAGAAACCCTTGCGGTCCAGTGCGCAGCCCTCGTTTCAGCTCACTCATGAAGTAACCTAAGGAAAAACACACAAATCAATCAACCCTTTCTTCTTTTTAATTATTTACCTCGAGTGCAAATAGAAACCTTAAGCTCAAATAATGTTAAAATTTTTGCCCATTCCAGAATTTTTTTGTCAGAAAACGCAATAGAGAAAAATGGAACTAAAATTTGCATTTTGCCAAATATCAACTTTCACAGCATGCCGCGAAGCTTAATATAGATTTTTTAAAAATTAACATGGGGCATAAGGATACGTTCCCTCCTCTCATCCTCTCTTGATCCATTATCATCACCATTTTCATCATCAAAAGATGGAAAGCTAACGGGTAAGGAGAAACCTGTCTAGAAAATATAATATTTCTCGGGAGTCAAGTGAACCTTGTGACACGCCCCTTCGCTGCTCGTACATGCACTTGTAACCCGCAGTTACGGTTCCCACACTACAAACATTTGCCGGCCGTAGTCTTCGACGATTGGGAGCATCATCTCTGAAATACTAACCGTTGGCGGTCAAATATCATGTGCCGTGGCTCCTCGCCAAACTAGGTGCTTTCCATATTTCAATGTAACAACCCCAACATCTGTTATTACTATATCTGTAATTACAGCTGTGCCATCGTAATGAAGCCTTACAAGGACGAAACAGCTGTCTATGGCTGTCACTGCCCCGGGGTGATATCACTGTACGCATGCGTAAAGTACTAGCCTGACTACCGGGTTGGTAAATGGTATTTATGTTTTCCCCTCGGTTTTCATTGTCATTAAACAGATTTTCTCAAAAGAGATACGCCCATCAATAAGCATCATACCTCTAGTCAGGACGGACAATATTCGAAAAAACATTTAGCCGCTCTTGTCCAGAGCCCCAAGTCAATCATGAATAAGCCAACCCATCATGTGAACCCATATCACAGTCTTTGGGAATCAAAAACACACTTCCAAGCAATCACAATTGATAATGGTTTATACTCTATATGAGGGCAAGCTTGAAGGTTTCACAGAATGTCTTGTGATACCAGTGGGTAGTGTGTACGTTTTCTGAACAGTCTCCGCTCATGGTGCCATTGGCCATGCATGACGGTGGGCACAGCATTTGAAAAACTACATCCATATTGAAAAATATTGGCTTTTAAACAATACATTCCAAACTTACCTTTTTGTCTCCCTGCTGAGTGTCTTCTCTTCCGGTTGCTTTACCTTGATAATTTTTAAGTCGATGTGGCGTGAAGACATGGCAATGAGACCCATTCTAGGACAAGTTGCTAAAGGACTATTGCATAAAACGCTCCCTTCAACATCCATTACAGTGAGTAGATCTCCAGACCTTACGTTAAAAAGCTCCAGGCGGCCACCAATTGGGTCAATGGATTTCAGAAAAATACACTCCTCGTCACCGATGAATTTACAACAGCGAATGTCGAAATCCTTATATTCGAGAAGCACCTTACCAGCATCAAGAACGTACACGAGTCCGTCTTGTAGCGAAGAAACAGCAACAAATTTTCCCTTGGGGGAAAATAACCCCGTCAGAGATGAATAACGGGCACCCTGGAGTGCACGCCACAGTAGTTCAGTTGTACCCAATTCCCTCATTTCAATGAACTCTGGCTGGGATTTAGGCCAGGCAAACAGCTGGAGGTCCCCATTGCAAGCAATTAACTCCCCATGAGGCAGTTTAAATGTTTTCACAGTATCTCCACTAACAGTATCGAAAATGATCCCGTCTCGCGTTTCATATGTTATGCATGCCACCTGATCATCTGAAATAGGAAAGACAGCATCCGCGCCAAACCTCCAGCTTCGCATGCAGACTGACAAATCAGAGTTCCAAAGTTCAAGTGTGTTCTTAGTTGCAAACAAAACACCTTCTTTTAATGGTACCAAATCAAAGAAGTTAATCTCAAACTGTTTCTGTCCCTTAAATCTCCGATTATAAACGTCCAAAGCGATAATTCTTGGTCCAGGCGATCCAACGTAAACTCTCGCATACACACTCTCACCGGTTAACGAGAATTGGAGGCACGTGACATCTTCGAATTCTGTGTTTTTCGTTGGTGCATGCCGATAAACTAGTTCAATGTAATCTTTACGTGTGTGGTTCCTTAACAGAGATTCGCTGTCAAGCACCACATCATAATAACTGAGCCAACCCTCAAACAGAGGATCTCCTAACAAAAAGCCACCGATTCTACACGATTCTAACTTAAAGGAATTTCTCGAAGCAGCTAGAAGGTGAATCGAATACGTAAGCCCCTCAGTTATACCTAAAGGAAACATTCCCCTGTCGTTTAACCACTTTGAACAAAAAAGAAATCGACTGTCTGGTGAGAGCCTAATCATTCCAAAACGCCATGAAGGTACCTCTGATAGAGTTGAAAAACCATTTTCCCGGTCAACTAAACAAATAGAGCCCGGTGAATGGGAAATTGCCACGAGCTTTCCATCTTGAGACACTGCAAAAGATAAAATGTCTTTTTCCCTGTAGACACGATCGATCTCCCTGCCATCGTTCAGATTCCACATCGTAAGACATTTTGCATCGTCGGGACAATCAGTTAACATCTCGTCGCCGCAAATAGAACAGACAGAAAAACTGCACTTACTGGTTGGAAAAAGCGGCTTCGAGTCTCCATTAAAGGAGTAAACAGTGTCTAGCACTCCTGGCAAAATGAGATCCTTGATAGGATGAAATACAACAGAACGATAAAAACCAACAACCAATTCATGCGAAGTTACAATGATTCTAAATGGACCATCGCAACCATACTGTTTTGGTTTGACATAGCGTTTCCATTTGAGATTACCTGAAGCAAGTGACCAAAACTGAATGCTTCCATCGCGACATTCACACACCATGTACTCTAAGCTAGGGGACACATCCAAACAAGCCACTTGTGATTCACAACTAAACCGAGCTTGAATACCTCTTTGGGTGTGATTTTTGTTTAACAACTCCATGTGAGGTTTATCGGAATACTTGGTCTCCAGAAGCTTGCGGGAGTCAGAAGATAACTTACTACTTCCCTCATTCAACAAACACTGAAAAAGAGTATAGGGATATTCCTTTAAGGTTATGCGGTGCTTCTTTAAAAGAAACAATAAAGAAGAAAGGGTCTCACAACACTCGGCAGATATCGTCTTCAAAGCACCCTGCTTCATTACACCAACGATATCTTCCGTGGCTCCTGGCTGGTTCACACAAAGCTTTGCGTACAAAAGCTCTAGGTCTGACACATATTTTCCAACCCCTTGTTCAAGGCTACACGATTTCATGTCCTGGTCTAACTGTAACATGTGCTGAACACCATGTTCCAAGGCATACCTTGAAGTGTCAGTGACGGATTGTGAGTTACCAATACCTTCGCTTTTTAACTCGTCAAACTCGTTAGAACAAAGAGTAGAAAGGGTCTTATGGCCTTCCATTTCTTCCACACTGAAACCGTGCTGCTTGTAGCGCGATTTGTCTGTCAACCAGTCCTTGACTGATTTATGAAAGAAATGAATGCGGTCTTCGTGAATAGGAAGAAGTGATGACACAATGGCAATGGCTTTGCTGGCCTTCCGCAAAACAATCGAGGACGACAAGTTCGTGCACAACAATTTAGGAACAAAACCCAATGGCAGTGGTTCCCTGGCAGCGGCAATTGCACTCAGGAAACATAGAAATTGCTCCTCAGTTATGTTTAGTTCCCTACACAAGTCTTGCTCGAGCCGTTGGAAATACGACTGGTAAAATAAACACACGCGATGCCCGCCGGAAGGGTCTTGTCCAGTTGTTCCAAGGTGAGAAGAGTTGAACACTTGCCCTTAATAAAATCTACCAAAAACTTGGCACTCAGAAAGACTCCCTCTGACTTTTGGACAAGATCGTCTAAGACCAGCTCGTGCATTTCAACTTCTAATAAATCGCTCAGACTTTGTTCAAAGTAAAAACGAATGACCTTCAAGTTGTCTTCATCTTTTGGCTCTAGTAGCAGTGGTTGCAAATCTTTCAGGCTGTCCCAAATGTTAACTTCAGGACGCGTCGTTACCAGAAATCGAAGCCAAAGTGGTAAATTCTGAAACAAGTTGGCAATCACGTCAAGAAGATCATTTCGTCCTTGGTATTCACTTTCATCTAAAGCATCAATTACCATAAGATATTTACAACCTGGATCTGCTACCCCGTTAAGAGGTTCTAAAAAAAGCAAATCAAACAGATCTTTGACTTCCATGTCGTTGATCTCAACACCCAGATTTCCGGAGAGCTGTTCCACAAGGGCTTTCTTGTACTCTGGAAGACAGCATGACAGGTGACAGGCTAAAGACTGCATCATCACCTTGGGATTCCTGTGGCGTGCTCTGTCATGGTGACAAAAATGGCTTCCCGCTAATCTGCCAGATTCTTGCATTCTTCGACACATCTCAGCAGCGATGACAGACTTCCCCATCCCTGCATTTCCGCTTAGCACCAAGACACGATTTGGAGAGCTTGCATCATCCAACCAGGTGCTGATTTTAGCAAAGAAAGACTCACGGGTTCCTTCTAAGTATCTCTTCGTATAATCTCTCACATCACGTTGGGTGTCAACCCTTGCAAGTTTCTTTAGGATTTTATCCTCCTGATCGGTGTTGTGTTGCGTCTCCCGGATTTTAGTGACAATTTGATGTATGTCTTGAATCCTAGAATTGCTTTCCTTGACAACTTGTTGTGTTCTGTCAACAGTGTCTTGGGTTGTTGACTGCTGGATTCGTAAGTCTTTAAGGATGGATTTGTTTTCCTCGACACTCTCTTGGACTGTGTTCTGAGGCTGACGCACCTCATTAAGTTGAGTCTTGAGATCCGCTTCACTCTCTGCCCAGTCTCGTAATGCGTTAAGATAATCCTCCTCTCCACATCGCTCTGCCTTCAATCGATCAATCTCTGCCTGACTTAACCCAAGACACACTAGAACGGCACTGATTTCCTGCCACAGTGCATTGAACATCAATTCATCGATACCAGTGGTTGTGATGTGCCCATACAAATGATTACGGAAAAACTTAATTCGAGCAAGGTTTGCCTCACGAGAAGTGTCACTTGGGGGCGGCTTGCAATGCCATCCAGTGTGGGGAGGGGTAAGTCCACAAATTTTGGTCAGAAGGAGGAACAACAGAGTGATATCAAACGTGTTGGAGTCGGGGGCAGCTCCACCAACAGGAAAGAGCTCGTACCACTGGTGACCATTGAGAATTCTCCTACGAAAAAGCTTGTCAAGGGTGGAATAACAGGCATTAAGATGAGCTGCCAAGTTTGCAGGAGGGTGATGAGTGTCAAAAACACTTCTCAGTACAGTTGTTCCACCATCAACAAGTAGTCGACTTAGCTTGGACCCATTTGTCTTCTCCTTAGAGCTGGCCAGGGGTCCAGGTGTGGCCATTGTAATGAAAACTACTGGTTTTTCACATCATATCTGCATAGAAAAAGAAAAAAACAGATGGTAATTGATTGACTTAGTGGGTTCCATTGAGTCTTCCTAAGCGACTGATTAAATTACTGATTAAGTAACCGATTAAGAATTACCACCATTGATTATCTTTACAAAATGTAACTTCAAAGCATATGATTCACTGAAGGAAGGAAAACTAAGAAATCGAGGATCAAACAGAATTACAACTAATAGGAAGAACAGCCTCTCTCTACAAGTGACTGCAGATGTACAAATATGTATTCTGAAATTTCTGCTGGAAACTAATTTTTGTGACTCTGACAGTTCAAACAGCAGAGAAGCAGCACATTATATTTTCAACTTTTATTGTATGTTATATCGTTGAGTCGATGTTCACTTTACTTACACATTATTTTTGAGACAACATCACTGTTAAACCTTACCACACAAATAATTTCTGTAGTGTTTTATTTCACAGGTTTTTTATTCTGCAGGAACTATTTTTTGCAGATTGGAATCAATCTGCAAAAATTAGAACTAAAAAAATCGTCACGCTACATTATAAACAAATAAAAAACTCTGGCTTTTTGTTTCAAAGTTTACCAAGACAAAGCTGAAATAGAAATCAGGAACAAAGTTGCTGACTTACCATTATTACTTAAATAATATGTTATACTTCGTAAACTACTTCAAAAGAATATTTAAACAAAAATTACAAGAACCATTTATACAAGTAAAATAAATAAATAGCTCCAGAACTTACTGACCGCACTCATCCGGCAATTTGAATACTATTATTAATGGCAATAAATAAATAAATAAATAAATATTATTGTGGAAGGTAATAAGTAACATTATTTCAATATAGTTTCTAAGAACATACATGTATCTATACGGTGTTCCACAACAACCACACACACAGATGGTTATCTTGGCCTCTCTTCTCAAACACTTGTATTATATTCAAAGCACTTCAATGCACCCCTCTATACAATGTGAATCCCTTCCCCATGTGAGGGTGAGACTTAGATTTTAGTCTAGCTAACACCAGATGTGTCATACTCACAAATTGGGGGCACTTTAAGATGGTGTTAATGGGTTATAAAACATCATGGTCCACCCCCTTAACCCTTCCCCACCTGAGAGTAAGACTTATAAATTTAACACTGCCAATGCCAGATGAGTCATACTCACCAACTGGGAGCACTTTAGGATAGTGTCAATGGGTTAAAAACATCTTAGTCCACTCCATTAACCCTTCCCCACCTGAGAGTAAGACTTATAAATTTAACACTGCCAATGCCAGATGAGTCATACTCACCAATTGGGGGCACTTTAGGATAGTGTCAATGGGTTAACAACATCTTAGTCCACCCCATTAACCCTTCCCCACCTGAGAGTAAGACTTATAAATTTAACACTGCCAATGCCCAATGAGTCATACTCACCAACTGGGGGCACTTTAGGATAGTGTTAATGGGTTAACAACATCTTAGTCCACCCCCTTAACCCTTCCCCACCTGAGAGTAAGACTTATAAATTTAACACTGCTCAATGCCAGATGAGTCATACTCACCAATTGGGGGCACTTTAGGATAGTGTCAATGGGTTAACAACATCTTAGTCCACCCCCTTAACCCTTCCCCACCTGAGAGTAAGACTTATAAATTTAACACTGCCAATGCCCAATGAGTCATACTCACCAACTGGGGGCACTTTAGGATAGTGTCAATGGGTTAAAAACATCTTAGTCCACCCCATTAACCCTTCCCCACCTGAGAGTAAGACTTATAAATTTAACACTGCTCAATGCCAGATGAGTCATACTCACCAATTGGGGGCACTTTAGGATAGTGTTAATGGGTTAACAACATCTTAGTCCACCCCATTAACCCTTCCCCACCTGAGAGTAAGACTTATAAATTTAACACTGCCAATGCCCAATGAGTCATACTCACCAACTGGGGGCACTTTAGGATAGTGTCAATGGGTTAAAAACATCTTAGTCCACCCCATTAACCCTTCCCCACCTGACAGTAAGACTTATAAATTTAACACTGCCAATGCCAGATGAGTTATACTCACCAACTGAAGGCAGTTTAGGACGGTGTGAATGGGTTAACAACATCTTGGTGCAAACCCTTAACCCTTCCCCACCTGAGAGTATGACTTCTAAATTTTACATCAATAATTATTGGCTGTTATGCCAGGTGATTTTACTTGCCAGTTGGGGGCGCTTTAGACACTCAAGTCATCAAATTTCACGGATTTACATGTATACAAAAAAGAACTTTGGATCCCCTTCCATGGAGAACCCCTGAGGACCCTGTCCACTGACCCCTTCATGGACCTGGTCCATGGGTTACCCCTATGGACCCCCCTCATTTTCAGGTAAATTGTATTGTTTATAAAACGAATATTTGTTACGAGCAGAAAAATAAGCCCCTCCCCCTTTTCAGAGAAAGAAAGTTATTAGGCCCCGCGTCCTCCCATCCCACCTTATCCTCATAACCAAATAAATAAATGATAGACTGGATTAATTAATCAAGACAATAACACTTCATGTGGACAGATCCGATATGGTTCATTCATGGTTTGGAGTTGGTCAAAATGTTGCAAATACCTTTTATCACTCACATCTCCACATTAGACTGTCATTACTCTGGTACAAAACACGAAGAAGGAAACGTAACTTTAGTCTGTTTCTTTACTTTTTTGTTAGGTCCAGTAATGAGTTTTGCTAAATTAACTAAGCTCCCCCACCCCCCCCCCCCTTCAAACGTGCTGAAAGAAATATACCCTTAGGGGGCTAAATAGAAGATATACCGCAAGCTCCCGAGGCACATCAAGCAGATTTTAAAATGTTCTCTCGTGAGTACTGACAATAATAATATATATTTGTTTTTCTGTGAGTGAATTAATACAGCAAATGTAAAACATTGACTAATCAGATTACCCAATGTTTTCATCCATAATTCCTTTCGAACTCTTGACTTGAGCTCAAAATTCAAAAGGGCATCTAAAAGGTCTGCAACTGATGAGGTCGAATTAAGCAAGTTGATGCTTGAATAAACGAGGAAGGTGCTTGAATGTTACCAATACAATACTTGTAATAGAATTGTATAGAGACAACCCAGAGTTACTGGGTAAAAATCATATAAGACTATGGAAAGATGTAACAAAGGCAGTTTTCACACCAATACTGATTAAATCACCTAAAAATTCCATCCAGCATATCAAAAGCAGGTGGCATGCATGTCTTTTTCTTTTTTCTTTTAAATTAGACTTCAAGTGTGTCGCCATGTTTGACTTGAAACTAAATTCCAAACCCTTCTCTGTTGAAAATCAGCTGTCCCAAAGCAATATTTTTTTCGATTGCTCCCTCATGGGTACTACAATACGGAGCAAGCTCCCACAGATGCACCCTGATATTAGGCTCAGTCTCCAGCCATGGGTGTGCCCACTTGTGTGTATCGGCGCTGGTGTTCGATAAATATAATTTAAATGTGTTGAATTTACATGTAGATCCGATCTGTTAAGGAGGTCTCTCGTGGAATGACTGTTTTTTAGTTGAATGTAGCTTTCCTTTCCTTAATTAGTTTGCTCACTTCTTCTACTTTGAAAAAGACCTGAACCTGTTAAGTTCCTTGTTCTCTTCTCACTTTGTCTTGAAGCATTCCATTACAAGTGGCAGTGTAAACATGATGAGTGAAAACACTTTTCTTCACGACACCATCCTTTTGTCCCATAGTGGCGTACTCAATCCTCAGTCTGTATTGTGTGGTTCCAGAAAATATCCATAGCCCCACCACGAAGACATTTTGATTTGCACCCCCCTCCCCCCAGGATTTTCCGTTCCAGGGGGGTCTTTGATGACCCCCCCTCCCCTCAGGAATTTCCAGAATTTTTTTACTTATAAAAAAGAAAGTGAATTAGTTTCGTAACTGCGGTAGAAGTTTATTACAACAAAGTAAATATTAAGGTTAACTTTTAGAAAAATATAACGCTTTGTTAAGCTCATTATCCAGCTAAACTTTTAGCTTCTTCGCCATCAACTTTGCAAAGCTTAAACATTTGGGTTGCACGACGTCGACTGTTTCACATTTTTGTGCAAACTTTGATGAGAACATTTCAATCGCTTGGACAACTTCGCAAACGATAGTAAATAAAACAGAAACTTACAAGGTTCCTTTGTCTACACATTTTGTCAGTTTCTTCAGGTTGATTCTTATTTAGCGACCACACATGTTGACGCGGTAGGTTTCATGAATGTCGTCACAAAGGCGATTGTTTTACGAAGAAAATTATTGATGCCAAAATAATCCATCATAATTATTTGTAAACTTAGATATGGCGATTTAAGTGCAGTCTTCAAATTTACTGACTCTCCAGCCGTCATTCTCGCCGGTAAATGACACACAGCCTCACTGTTGCTTGCCTTTGAGCCATGGATGGAATCAAGAGGGCAACTGTTATTGTTTTTGGTGCAATTTACTTCCTCCAATGAGTAGTGAAACTCCTGTTTTAGAATTTCCAGTTTGACATAACGAACTGAATCTCAACAATCATTTCCCGAGGCTGCAATTGCGTTTACTCAAAGAAGAGAAAACTTGACTCCCGGTTCCTGTCCGTGGTCTAAATTCCACCCACAAAAAAGAAAATGTCGTTGCACGCAAGCGTTGAAATGGTGGGAACTTGCGTCTTATCGCATTTTCAATGAGTTACTACCCCCAGTAAAACATGAATCCTATCAAAAATGTGTTTACTGCATGTGAAAGTAGCAAAAAGCGATACTCAAGTGAACGGAAGTGTTGGTTGGACAAAAAAGAGACAAACGGAAGTGTTGGGTGGACGAAAAAGAGACAAAGCTGGAAGTCTGGGGACGAGACTCCAGTTGAGACCACCATTTTAAATGTTTTGAATCTGTCCCAAATGAAAGACACATTGTTCTTAGCTTCGGGAGATTGTAGCGCTTGCTAACTCAAAGAAAAAAAACGGAAACATTGAAGCTAATAGTATTAACTTTATCTCAAAACTGACTTTTGTTTCAAAACATCGTCCGATAGTGTGTTTTTGTGCTTCAGATCGATCGTATGTTGCTTTCAATGTTTTGTATGTGGTTCGTGACCCTTTGGAAAAGTAGTTTCCCACGAAACCCCCCTACCCCTTGGAAATTACTGCCCTTTAACCCCCCATCTCCCTCGGAATTTCCAATGATCTTCCGTGGTGGGGGTATGGATATTTTCTGGAACCACACATTATTATATCCTGTTCCCTGTTATATTTTTTGGTTGAGCATACTGAAGTACTTCTGGGAGCTTAAGTGTTATGGTCCGAGTTGTTTGAAACATGGTTAGCACTAACTTAAGTTAAACACCATGACAACCTGTAAGTTTTCATAGAACTCAACTAAGAGTTAGCGCTTATAACCATACTAGATGAGAATCTCAGCTGTAGGGAAGCAGTATCATCTACAATTTCGACAAATGCTAACCACTCTTCCAGGACATAATTTTCTGTTGAGTGCAGCTCGCCTAACTACTGGTAGAGAAAGCATTGTCCCGAGCATTCCTGCATGTGTATCTTTAACCCTTTCACTCCTGTGGGGTTCCCCATCAACGAGTAAAATCGTCTGGCATTAGACAGACTAAAATCTACAAGTGTCACTCTTGGGAGTGAAAGGGTTAATGGGGACATAGTTTTTGAGTGAATCTAGCTGTTGTTAACCCTTTCACTCCTGTGGGGTTCCCCATTGACAAGTAAAATCGTCTGGTGTTAGACAGAGTAAAATCTATCAGGGTCACTCGTCTTGGGAGTGAAAGGGTTAAGAGAATGCAAGATAATATTAATTTAAGGAAAATAAAGATCATTTGATTTGATTTTCCATAATCCTGTAATTTTAAATCTTGACTACATTAAGACTGAATTTATTTACTACCAGCCAAGTACTTCAATTAGCCAATATCAAAAATACCATGATGATAATAAACAATTATTGGATGAGGTTGAGCATGATATCATGAATTATCAACACGGAGGTCTGTGTTATCTGCCGGCAGACGTTATCTGCCAGGCAGACGTTGAACTTGACATGATAAATGCAATATCTGCAGCAGATATTGCATTTATCAAGTCAAGTTCACAAGCTATTGTGAATTGATTGAATGCTCTCCACCAATCAGATTTTTCATAGTGAGTCTGATGTGTATAATAATACTGTTTGTCTGTCCCTCCAAAATTTTACATAAGCATTATTCTTATTTTCTCTTGGGACTTACAATGGTCCCAAGAGAAACTGGAAACAATGCTTATGCAAAATTTTGGAGGGACAAACAAAGAGTAATATAGTATTTTTGATACTGGCTAATAAGATCATGAATCATCTAATTTTATAACACAACTACGGTACATGTACAATCGTCAGTGTCTGGAGGATTTAAACTTGTTCACGTCCACAAATTCTCACTTCATAAACAGAGGAGACTTCACAAGATGAAAGAAGAAAAAAAAATTCGTTTCAGTGTATTCAAGGTAACGATGGGACGCAAATACAAGTCTCTTTACTGTGAGAACTAGATTTAACCCTTTCAGCCCCGAGAGTGCCAAATGGCACTTATAGATTTTACTCTGTCTAACGCCAGACGATTTTACTCGTCAATGGGGAACCCCTCGGGGCTTAAAGGGTTAATTAAATCGTCGCACAGACTGGATTGCTCAATTTAAAGCTTACCTGTTAAAGTAGTCGAATCATCACACCATTGCGCAGTTTCATGAGATATACAACTAACATCGAACACGTAAACTGTCGCTAAATAAGCAGAGCCAGAACCAGCTTAGTTAACTTTTGATGAGCAAATCAGTCACCTGCAAACCTTGAGGCCACGTTAACGCTCTGTCTCCTCCTTTTCAGGGCCATAAACAACAAGGAGCGAAGGATCTTGGGCAGACTTACGGCTTCTGTTCACAGGTCACCCATACCAAACCAATACCTGGGAGCCCGCAACCGGACCGGACGTGTTTTCCCTTTTAATGTGCCTTCGCACCAACCACATTTATATTTCTAAGTATCTTTTCTCCATTAGAGACGATTAGTTTGAAATCTGAGAGACACTACTTCCCTGGCATGCGAAAGTTTCACTTCCGGTTGCCCTTCGCGTCTCAAAAAACGTGATATGAAGCTCCCTACCATCTTTTTGTCCAGCGGGCGTCAGGGTGAGTGATTTGTTCGTCACAAAAACTCAAAAACCTCACGGTTCTTTTAGGCTTTAGGCATTTTCTTCATCAATTGTTATATATTTTTAAAAAATGGCAAAAGAATAACCATAAATTTAATTGCAAAAAAATATATATATGGGTCCATTTATGGAATGCTACACCCAAAAACAGATATTGACTGACTCTGTTTCCAAATCTTGCCTCATTAGCATGAGGCTATCGTTTTCTAATCAGTCACCAGGGAAGTGCATTGAATAATGAGCTTTCTTTGAAAATTAGAACTCGATATACCAAATAATTTCTGAGCAATGACGCTTTGAAAATTCGAAATTTTACAAAAATGTGTGGAATCATTAGCGCCTTTGCCGCCAAAGAATTTATAATTTTTGATGGATGATATCCATCAAAAATTAAAAATCAAATTATCATCCATCAAAAACCGTACATCCTGTGCCCAAGTTCAGGAGTTGCCATAAAGCCATTATGGTGACAACCGGGAGGGCACATTGTATACACATTGTATATATATATTTATATATTTATATATATATATATAGTTTGTGTAAAAAGAGCAAACAGCGAACGAACTTTTCCTGTGGTCAAACACTTTATTAGACGTTTCGCCCTTCGGGCTTCTTCAGTAAAAAGTGTTCAATGCGCAGGACTAACAATACTTGGAATAAAAATCTCTCTCTTACAATGCAATCAAGCTAACAAATAAAAACAATAAAATTAATAAATTAATGATATAAAAAGAAATAGGCACTAGGCCCCTTAAGGTATTACAAAAGTGTTAATTATATCTTATTCTATTCATATAGTTAAACTCTGATCTTTTATTCAAACCGCGTAAGGTTGAAGGGTGCAAAGCTGTGCACTCCAGTAAGCTTCTCTTGTTAGAGGGCGATGGTCGAGGCTATTGTGATCTCTAAAATTGCAAATTTGTTCAATGATGACGAAATCAAAATCAGACAAGACATGAGCTTCCTTTTTAAAGTGTATCGCAACCTCATAAGTGTTCTTATTTCTACTCATGGCTGATTTTTGGTTCCGAAATCTGACTTTAAACTTGTTAGTTGCGGATCCTACGTACTGAACATTACATTTGTTACAAGTGATCAAGTAGGCTACGTTCTTAGATTTACAATGAAGGTGTTGTCTGCTGCAAAAATGGTCTGATTCTACTAAAAATTTCTTACAGTGATCGCATTTCCCTTTACATTTAAAGCAACCTTGTCTTTCTCTGCGATTGAGATCGGTGCGACGAGGTCGTGCAGGAATTTCTTTTATGTTTTTGGCTCTTCTAAAGGGGGGAATGATAGAACCCTTAGGAAAGATTTTAGCTATAAGAAGGGTGAATTGTCAATGAGATGCCGATGGGAATGTAGAATTTTCCCGATGCTAGGTAGAGAAGGATTGTAATCTAAAACCAACCGAAAGACCTTTCTAGATTGCTTAATGTTGGGAACAAGCAGATTTTCCCTAGGAATAGATTTGACTTTCTCAAATTGTTGTTTGACTTGAGAGGGATTATACCCTCTGTTAATTAGATAGGTTTGGTATTCAACACTACGCTTCTGAAAGGCTTCAGAGGTGGAACAATTTCTTCTAACTCTGGTGGCACATACCAATTGACAAAGATAGAGACGATAGGGAAGGCATTTGAACACCATTTTGGCCCGAGGGGGCGGGAATTTGAATGATCAACTCTTCAAAAGTTCAAATTAATTAATTCAATTCAAGTCAATTTTAATAGTTTCAATGTTAAAGTTGTGTTTTTGTAGTCGCTTAAGTCTTGTAAAAACGACATCATCATATAGAGGGTCACGAAACATGTGCTGGCATCTTTATACACAAGCTTTTTTAAAGACGACAGGCAAATCCGACAATAGGGGAGGGCATTTGAACACCATTTTGGCCCGAGGGGACGGGAATTTGAACGATCAACTCTTCAAAAGTTCAAATTCTCGGGGTTTGCCCAAGGAAGAGGGGGGGGGGGGGGGAGGGGGTGTTGAAGTTTCGAGTTGATCGGCGCATTAGTTTCGTAGGTGTTCATGTTTTCAAACGAACGCAAATGAGATAAATAACCCGGGAGATCCGCTTTGCTAATCTACATATTAGCAAGCGGCAGGCAAGGCCATTCCCGCCAAACCTCCCGCCAAATGCACCATTGCGTATACAATTGGCAAAACACGACTGCATCGGTGGGAAATGACAACGGGAAGGCCTTAGACAGCAACGACCAGAACCAGCGGTTTTCGTTAAAACAATGGTTTGCTGGGAGTGCTCAGTCTTGCGGGCTCAGAAAACCTTGTTGTGGTCATTGTTATTTAAGGTTTTTCATGACAACGTCCATTGCGTTACGTACTTGGTGACCTCGCCCTCATATTGTTTGCGAGTTCATTGTCAAAATGGTCGACGCCCGGAAATCGTTTAGAAAATGCGTACTGTTGATTATTTCCTTTCCAGTTTTACACTCTTTACCTTTTTGTAAAGAAGCAAACACTGGATTGTTACGGAAGATGAAAGAACCCAGCAACAGGTAGGATGCACCATTAAACCGGTTGTTTATTACTCGGAAAACATGAAAGATATCCGAGTTATAATCTCCGTTGACCTTTTTTGGGTGCAGCAAAAGGCACAATAGAATTAGGACGCGGGGATTTCATTGGCTAAAAGCTATGCGCGATAACCCCTAAGGAGAGGTTGTAACTGAAAATATAAACACAATCCATATGCAAAACAAACTTGTGAACATCCGAACCTAAAATCTTGCAAAGGGTAAACATGAAGAACACAAAAGGGAATGAAAGGATCCTAAATAAGAAATTTTTACACCTCAGCGTTATTGGGATAAAGTCATAAACTGACTGAAACGTCAAATTGTTGCAAAATCCACGTTATCTCTATCTTTGTGAATTGGCATATTGTAAAACACAGACTGGATTGGATTTGTAAAACACGGACTGGATTTGTTAATTGGTATTGTGGGCAATTACTCGAAATACCTGAAAGGTATCAGAGTTATAACCTCTGTAGCCTCCCACTTAGACACTTAGGGCGCGTTCGATTGACTCTATTCCGGAATAAGAATACGTGGAGTGATGATTATAACGGTATGTTTGACGCGTTTCGAAGCAGCAAGGACAATAAAAATATGTTTAAAATAGCATTTTAGCAGACGTTTGACAATTTTAATGTGAATCTCCGTAAAAACAAAGGATTTCTAACTTATATTCCATGTATTCCTATTCCGGAATACGGTCAATCGAAATGATATGAATAAGATAGTTAATCTTAACCATGATGTTGCATGTTGACAACATGATGAAATCGTCAGTACAGAACTCCCAGCAGCGGTATGTTGGAAATGCCCGAAATTCTTTTTCTTTCAGCTTCATCCGCGGATGTCAGTTTTTTAATTGTTTCATGGTCTTTATGTTAGCTACCTAAAGGGTGGTCACCACATTATTCGCAACACTGTTAATTTCGAAACTTCCCAGCTGGTTGCCGATGTAGCTGGTAAGAGGAGGGCTAAATTTTACTTAGCCATATTAATAAAAAGAATGATTTTCACAAGTTTTCTCTCTCGCTACGCTAGTGTTTCACTCTCCCTTGGCCCACTGGTTTCTCTTTGTATGTCACCCCTGCATTGCGTAGATTCACATTATTTCCGATCCGACAACCTGCACCAAATCAAACTACTACTTTTGCTTGGTGGCTGTAAACCCTACGCAATGTTCACCAATACTTTATCCGTTGTCATGAGCCCTCCAGACTTCAACTGGCTGCAGAAACATTTACTATTTTTGTTCCATAATTAGCAAATTTGAACATCGCTTTAGTCTCTTGAATCCTTGCAGTTTGTTTCTAACTCTTCAAAATGTATCACCTTACGTCTGTGCAACATGCATGTTATTCCGAGTGAACGCTTTAAAGAGCGTCTTGTTTGATAAAACCTGTCTGTTTTCATGGCATCGCTCGATGCTGGTGCGCTTATCGACGTTTTTACTTGAGAAACATTTAGCCACAATGATCTTTGACTTAACTTATTTTCCCATTTTAAACTGCAGCAGTTTTAAAATTTCATGTTGTTTTGTCTGCTTTTAGTTATCATCTTCGATTAATTGGTGTAGAATTAAGCTTTCTTAATCTCAGCATATAAGGCAAAGTGTTCAAAAGGAATAACGTAACTTCGCAACGCAAAGCAAAAAGTGCGGGAAAGAACTATTCTTTCCAACCGGAGGTGACACTAATGCAGTCTACCTCTGTGATTATTAACAGTCGCTGTTGTTGTTTTGTTCCGTCGTTTCGTTGATTGCATCATTTGCCTGAAAAGCCTCTGTGGGGAGTGGGCAATTAAGTGTATGTTGAAGTTGCTGTAGTGAAGCTTTGAGTTTTAGGAGGGCTCGCGTACACATCCTAACACCAATTTCTGAAAATGCCCTTTCACATGATTTTTCCTCGAGTATTTATGGCACAAATTACCAGCCTCCGAAAATATTTTATTGCAACGGTGACAACTAACGGCTGCCTCAGCGAGAATAAATTGACTAAATGTAACAATTACACAAACTGTTCCACTATCAAAACTTACAACAGCTATATTTTGCAACAAAAGAAAGGATCAAGTTTTAATGATGTATATGAAATGCATCATATATGTTGCACTGCGGGTATGAAATCAAATGAAACCATGTTGCCTCGCAGTCATGAGCGCAATACTATTACGTTGAGAAGCCTGAAAAATTCAGGACTTCAACGGGGTTGAAGTACTGAATTTGAATATTTGAAGTTTGAAGTTTAAGTCCTAACTCCGTTGAAGTCCTGAATTTTTCAGGCTTCTCGACGCAATAGTAATTTGCGCTCATAACTGCGAGGCAACATGGTTTCATTTGGTCAAGTTTTAATTAAACACCATGTGCAGAAAAATGACCAAAGTAATTCTCAATCGTACATTTTCAAAAATGTAAAGTATTCCCATTGACCCTTTGTGTCCCTCTGAGGGGCACAAATATGGCGGCCGGAAGCTAACAAAAACATATGTCATCGAATTTTGCTGTAAAAAGCCCGTAGTCGTCTTCTGAGGGCTCATAAACATATATATGAGTACTTTTTCTCATACAAAGACTGTTCAGATTGCAAAATCTTAGCGGATAAGTCACCCAAAGCTTAGAAATTCAACCTTGCTTTATCACAAGACGAAACTCCCTATCAAAGTTAAAATTTGTGAAAAGATAAGTCTTCAACTGTTCTAATAACTAATTAAACTAAAATCTTAAAAGGACTGATAAGAATGGTTACCCTTGGTAACACTTTTATCCATTTACTGAACGTGTAATGGAATTGGAATTAATACAATGGATTGAAATGGATGCCTCTATAACTGAATTGCAGCCTTAGAAAAAGCCGAATCGAGTAAACAAGTTTAACGTAAAATACAGCCGATTACACCTACCACTAAAACACTTTTTTAAAAATTGCAAACTTTCCAGCGATAAAACGGTTGTATATAAAATAAAATGTGGAAACATACTCTTAAGATGCACCAATTAAAAAGAATAAAGCCTCTATCCACAGTAATAATCGTATCTTTTTTCGTCGCGAAGTAAATCGTAGAAACACAGTAATTTACTAAATGCGAGCAACGTAGTGCATGCTGTTGCACTAGACTAAGTCGTCTATTAAAAAATCTCGCACGGTTACTCAATAGGTCATGGATGTCCATCTACAACCTGCTACTACAAATCAAGAAAAACTGCACAGCTCTGCCAGTCTGACACAGAGTTTAGAATGCATGCGAGTTTTAGAAAGTTCACTAGTATTTGTCCAGAAAATACAAGAAGACAATGTGGTTCAATGATCACCGTTGTTTCTTCACATTACAAGACAACCACAAGAAACTGACTTCTTATGCTTGGACCTGCAGGAAAACAAAAATCAATCGCCTGATTAATTGATGACCCTTTCTTCTCGATCGAGTGTTCACTCAAGGGAGATAAAGAGGTCACGTTTTCAGTACATTTTCGAGTGGAATAGAAAAAAACTGAAGATAACCGATACATAGTATTAAATTTTCGCTTATTGCGTTTTTCGCACAACGCAATAGACAAATTTAGGCGCTGTTACACTCGGCAATTTGTCTTGCAATAGCCCTTTTCACGGTTAGTTTTTCTCATTTGCATTACAATGTAATCTAGCATGTATGTGAGGCAATTTCGGGCTATTTTGTAGTTTTAACCCGAAATTGCCTCGCACCCACGTTAGATTACATTGTAATGCAAATGAGAAAAACTAACCGTGAAAAGGGCTATTTTGATGCGACAAAAGTAAATCTCAAATTGCGAAACAAGTTGCTTGATGGGTGTCACACTGGGCAACTATTTTTCCACTTGTTGGGGTTGGTGTGTGTTTCTTTTGCTCCTAATTTTGTGCACGGGCACACCTTCACAGTACGGTGTATGCGAATCTATACGTGAAACAATTCGAGATACAACAGCAACGCACGCAGATCACGCAAAAATTGCGCCATCCAGGGTTCGCATTTGATTGGCTATCAATGCAACAATTTCAATTGCACTATTTCAACTTCCCGCACTTTTTGACATTTCTGCACTTTGTTTGACATTTAATTGACGTGCTCTGAGTCGAGAAAAGTGGATGAAATAGATATCGCGAGATTAAGAAAAAAAAAGGGTAATTGTCTAAAAAAGTGGGCTTCATTTATATCGAGACGAACAAATAAACATTTGTCAAGAACAGCACGCAAAATAATTGGAAAATGTAAATACTGCGATTTGGACAGACTAGTCGTCTCTAACAGAGAAAAGATACTTAGTGATATAAATATGGAAGTGCCCAGACAAGTTAAGAAGGAAAACATCTCACTTCCGGTTGCCGCTCGCGAGTCAAAGACGAGTATTACAACTCATTCTCGAGACTGGTGTTACGATAATAATATAGTATCAACCAGCTTTGAATACACCATAATCATTATTTCATGACACTGACAGTTGGAAAGGAATTCTGGGAAATGAACATATTTCCTTTAAAAGATAACCCGGCAATCCGGACTCGGGACTCGAACCTACGATTATTTGCTGACCTTTGACCACTCCTAACCACTAGACCACTCAGTCGCCGATTGCTTAGACAAAATTTTTAAACACAATAATCTAAATTATTTGTCATAAGACCAAGCTGTAAACGTGTGATAACACTCGCTAAAAAGAAGGGAAGCCTTAAGAACAAAACTTTACATTTAATCATCGTTTTGAGATAGAAGATTCGCTATTTTTTCTGTGGATTGTTTTGAGTGTTCGGCATCGCACACAGTGTTAATGGACACGATGTCTGAGCATTCGCTTTCCGTTGGCGGGGGAACATTGATCAACAAGATGTTTGTAAGGGTATTTCAGAGTTAGACTTTAGAAGCCTTCCGCAGTCAACAAAGAGTACACGGGTAAAACAACCGCCAAAAAGATTTGAATTTTTTGAGAGTTACGAAGCCGAAAGAGCAAACGCATTGTTCAGTTCTTGTACAAGTTATGTTTATGAGCCATTTAGAAAGTGATGGATCATTGTGGGAAAGAAGAAGAGTTATAAAATGAAAACAACATATACATGATGAAGTTTGGCGCAATTTCACGGCGGGAACGCATGAAGAGCTGGTTGAATGCCTTGAAGTGCTTGGTTATAAGGTGAAGCTACAGGGAACTTGTAGCACTTATCAAGAATAGCTCGCGCGCAAATTAGCCACCGTACAGAGATTCTAAAAGCTGACGTTTCGAGCGTTAGCCCTTCGTCAGTCTGACGAGGGGCTAACGCTCGAAACACCATGAAAATTGGCCTCATTTGCAGACTATTGATTTACAACAGTTGGATGTTGGGACCGTTTGATTGATTGTTGGTTTGAAGCAATACCCGAGCTGTTTGTACCGTTGGAATGGCGTGCAGGTGGAGAAGGAGAACCAGTCACCGTTTGATTCAGCTTGGGTTGGGCAGTGATCGGTCCTGCTGGAGGAAAGAGAAACAGTAATGAATGTTCCTCTAACTTCTTACTTTTAATGGACAGCCCGATCGTTTGCACCAGTAGTGGGGATTTGCAAATGCGAAGCCTTCCTAACAACTCTGAAAGCCATTACGCCTTTAGTGTGAAGCGAAATGACAATTATGCCTGTGCGAGAGTAGTTGCAGAAGAAGCAAAGTTCAAAGTGTGATGATAGATTTGAACACACTCCATCACTAGCCGATATTGAACGTGAAGTGCAAGATGAGGAACTGAAACAACAACTAGAAAGACTGTGAAAGACTGATTTTGAAAATACTGAGGTGGAGACTAAAGTTTGCGCATCGCTGGAGGACATGAAGGCCTTAGACGTCATGGATGAAACTCTCACAGTTGCAGATGGGCATTATCAAGTTGCCCTTGCCCTGGCGATGTGATCCTCCATTTTTACCTAACAACAGGGTCGTTGCGGAGCGAAGAAGTTTGCTGTTGAAGAAAAGACTGATGAAAGACGACGTATTGCATGTAACGTACAAAGCAGCAATGGGTGATTATATTGAGAACGGTCACGCTAAGAAGATTCCGAAGGAGCAGTTGGTAGAAGTACAAGAAAGGCCGGTATGGTATCTCCCTCATCATCCTGTTGTTCACCCTCTTAAGGAGGATCTAAAGCTGTTCACGTCAGCTTATAATTCAAAATGGGTCACCGGAAATAAAATTACCGCTGATTTCGCTCACCTTTCTTCTAATTCTTACAAAGATGGAATATAAACATACATCTCCTATTCACGAAAACTACGAAATTTTGCACAAACACTAAAATCTGTTTGTGTTTGCCTGTAGCTCCACTCGCGCGCTGACTCAGCGGGTGACGCATGCGTAAATGCCGATCGTGTAAGCCCCTCATTTTTCCTGATTTTGCAACTTCACTCGTTTATATCTCTTCTTCCGGACGGTATTCTTTTTTCATTTTTTGCATGTTAACTTCAATTGGCTTCAAATGTTTGTCTTTGAAATTTAAAAAATTCTGTACGTGAAAACGATGATTAGAGACCTATTTAAAAGACCTCCAGAATTTGTTGAATTTTGAATATTTTAGAGATTGTTTCCAACTATATCTGGTAACGCTGTATCGAAAGATTTCATTTTAAGGCTCAAAGAAATGCCTTATATCGTTTCCATGGTAACAGTATTTTGCAGGAAAATGTGATGTGAGAAATTTATGATGGTTACTTAATACCCTGGCCAAATTTCGTCTTGATATGATTACCCTAACTGTATCTAAGAATAGAATATGTTTATTTGTGTGAGAAAAGGAGAAACTATTTCGAGCCTCCTTAAACCAGACTAAGTAAGGGCTGTTTACGATTAAGGCATGGAGGTATGAATCAACAACTGTTACAGGAATCAGATCAGACGAACTAGGTGGTGGGTGTTCTAGGCCAGTTTAAACAAGAAGTCGTGGGATTAGTGGCAGACATAGAAGACATGTTTGTACAGGTGGTGGTGGAACCAAAAGACTGTGCCGGATGGAAAATTAGCCAAAGACGTGGAAGAATACCGAATGGTCAAGCACTTATTTGGAGCCACCCAGTATTGCCAATTTCTGCTTGAGGGAGACTGCACATGTGTACGGAGAAGAATTTGATCCCGAAGCAGTAGAGACAGTGGAGCGCAACATGTATGTGGATGATATGATGAAATCAACAAGTTGTACAGAGAAAGCTGTAAAGTTAGCTGGTGAACTGTGTGAATTACTTAAAAGAGAAGCTTTTCGTTTCATGACAGCAATGACAGAGAGGTATTATCTTCCATTCCAGAGGTTGGAATATCAAAGTCAGTGAAGAACTTGGAGTTAGAGAATTCACCGACGGAAATAGCACGTGGTCTCAAGTGGAATATCGAAGAGGACAAGCTTGTCTGGGAGGCTTCGGAAACGATTTTGCAGATAATAACCAGCGACCAATGACGCACAGAGGAGTGGTATCAGCTGTCTATTCCGTATTTGATCCGTTGGGATTTATCGCACCATATGTCATGAAAGCCAAATTGCTGTTGCAGTCTTTAACCAGAAAAGGGCTTGGATGAGATGATCCCATTTAAGAAACGGAGCAAGCCCAGTGGAAGCGCTGGTTAGATGACCTTCCTAAACTGGAGGAGGTCCAACAAGATCGTAGTTTTAAACCCATGCAGTTTGCCGAAGTTAGGGAGACACAGTTGTATCTTTTTTCCAATACTTCACGACCAGGGTACGCAGCAGTGGCTTACCACCGTATACCATACCAAGTGCAATGTCCATTTGTGATGGGGAAAGCGAGACTAGCCCTCTTAAGTGAAATTTCAATTCCAATATTGGAACTGATGGCTGCTGTGATTTCTGTGAAGATAGTTAGAGAGGAGCTGGATATGAAATTTCACCGAGTCTACTGTTGGACAGATTCAACTTCAGTTCTGGCCCCGGTTGTTCGAAAGCCGATTAAACTAACCCATGATTAGCGTTTATTCCGCGATTAAATTTGTTATTCCTGGGATAACTAATCCAAGGATAAAAAGCTGTTCCTGAAAGCAGATTTAATCCTCGATTAACTATCCCCCGACTAAGCTCGGATTAAACCAGTAAAACCAGTTATTTTGCCCCTTCGCGGCTACGCGCGCGAAAAAAAAATATAGAAGGTGAAGGCCATACCTGAAGGGAAAAATAATGGCGGAATGTGTCGCGGAACGTGAAGAAATAAACTCTGAAGCAAAAGAAAGAAAACGAAAACCCAACTTTTCCGTTTACGAAATTGGCGTGATTACTGAAAATGTTAAAAAAAACCTTGAAACTATTCAGTCGAAACTAACAAATAATGTCACCAACAAAAAGAAACAAGAAATCTGGGAAGAAATTACGCGAGCTGTTAATGCAGTGGGAACAGCAAACCGTACGGTGTCCGAGGTGAAGGACAAGTGGAAAAATCTTCACAGTACCGCGAAAAAAGAATTCTCTGAATTCAAGAGAGAGTCGAAGAAGACTGGAGGAGGGCCGCCGCCGAAACCCGTAAGTGCTTCAAGTAGAGAGATTATTGAAGTCTTTGAAGACACGCCAGGTTTCAGCGGCTTGAATGGGTTTGAGACAGGTATGTAAACAATACGGTTGTTCCTAGGTTACGAAACTTGTCATGTGATTATATTTGCACACAGACGACCGGCCATGTTTATTTTTCTT
>NC_090890.1:28737164-28742164 GCF_036669925.1 Montipora capricornis | reverse complement strand
ATGAAAATGGTTGTGTAAAGAACGTTTTCCAGAAAGCAGGTGCATCTTTGCACAAGTTAAATCCACAGTTGGAAAGGCCTCCCGAGAGTTGGTGGTCGGCTGGTAAATGCCCCAATTGCTTATGAAAGGAAGCACCCCATTGTCCTCCCCAACATGCATTATGAGACAGATCTGGTGATCAAGCAGTGTCACGACAGCTTAGGGCACATGGGCCAGGAGTTTGTTTAGTCGTCTTTGCGAGAGACGTTCTGGATAATTAAAAGAAGGTCAGCAGTAATACGCGTGCTAAGGAAATGTGTGGTGGGACGCAGTTTATAGCAAGTTTACCTGAGGATAGATTTAATCCTGGGAGACCTCCGTTTGCATTTGTCGGTGTTGATTATTTTGGACCACTTATGGTGAAGCAGGGCAGATCCCAGTTGAAGAGGTACGGATGTCTCTTCAGTTGTTTGATGACGCGAGCTACACACATTGAAACTGCTCGTTCCTTAGACAGACTCCATGGAGAACGCTCTCCGAAGGTTTATCAGCATACGTGGTAGTCCAGAGCATATAAGAAGTGATTGAGGCACAAATTTCACAACTGCTGATAAAGAGCTGAGAGAAGCCATAGAAGGGTGGAATCAGCAGAAACTTAACAGATTCTGTGGACAGAAAGAAGTAGGATGGGTCTTCAATCGTCCCTCTGCTAGTCATATGGGTGGCATATGGGAATGGAAGATACGATCAGTTCGAAGAATTTTATCAGCTATAGCAACAGATGTGGTCCTCTCGAGGTTAATGGCGGAAGTGGTCAACATTTTGAATTCTCGACCTCCAGCGCGTAACAATGACAGCTCACAAGAAGATCAACCATTAACCCAAAATCATCTACTTCATTTGAGGCCCAGTCCAAGTTTACCCCCCGGTATATTCAGCAAAAGAGACAACACTCGGCATGCCTGACGACAGGGGCAATATTTGGCCAACCTGTTTTGGAGTACGTGAACCCGTGAATATTTGCCTATCCTCCAAGAGAGAAAGAAATGGACAGAGAAGAGAAGAAACTTATGAGAAACTTACAAAGTTAAAGCAAGAAACTTACAAACTGACCTGGTGTTGTTGAAAAACGAATCCTTCCCAAGAGGGAAGTTGCTACTTGCGCGAGTGTTGGAGGTCTTCTTGAGTGGAGACGGTTTTGTGCGCACTGTTAAAGTGAAAACCATGTCCACTGTAGTTGTTACTGCAAGCACGATACTTACACGTCCAGTGACAAAGTTGTGTTTAGTAGAGATGGAAAATGATGCAGGAACATAGTTTGAGTCTGTCATAGGAACATATTTCATTCGTGTTTCACATGGAACCATCAACATTTACTTCAGACAGTCGTCCATGAACAGTTACTTGTATACGTTGTGTTTTTAGTATGGTAGCCTGAGGAATTGTAAATGAGTGCTGTTGGACCCTCCTTTAGGGACCAGTGTGGTTACCATTTTCATTTTATTTTATTTCGTTTCTTTCCTCTTTTTTTGTCTATTAAATTTCATTTCGGTTTGGGTCACATGAAGTCCCTCTGGGGTTTGCATGTGGTCCGCTCGCTGCGCTTTTGTTTTTTGTCTTTGCATGGTGCAACGACACCCGTTTTACCTGATCAACATTTTATCTGTGTATAGAACTAACTCCTAATATTGAAGAAACTTTGTAACTTGTTCATCGTGGTCTACTGAATAGCTGTTCCAAAGCTCCGAGTTCAAATCCAGTGTTAAAAGACATGGACTTAGACCAGTGTATATGTCATGTAATAATGATTACAATCATATATTCAGTGCTGGGTGATGTTATGTGATTATCGTAATTCCACACTCGAGATCATGTTGAGTATTAAGAACGACTTGAATCCAGAGCCCAACGGCCGCGCCCTATGCAATGGATGCGAGAATGAGTCCAGAAGTAAACCCATCCCACATGTAAGCCTATATCAGTATATGGGAATCAAGTCACTTCCAAGCAATCACAATTGATAATGGTTTGTACTCTACTCGAAGTACACACAGAAAAATCATGTGATACCAGCGGGCCGTGGTTACATTTGCTGAACAGTCGCCCGCTCATAGTACTGTTGGCCACAACGTTGGGCACAGCATGATTGGCTTTTAAACAATACATTTCAAACTTACCTTTTTGTCTTCCTCTCGAGTGTCCTTTCTCCCGGGTGCTTTACCTTGATAATTTTTAAGTTCAATGGCTGGCCTGAAAAAGTGGCAATCAGACCCTCTCTAGGACACGTTGCTAAAAGAAAAGGCAAATTATAAGAAAAGTTCCATGCGACATCCATTACACAGAGTAGATCTCCAGACCTTACGTTGAACAGCTCGAGGCGGCCGCCAATTGGGTGAACGGATTTCACAAAAATACACTCTTCGTCACTGACGAATTCACCATCGCAAATGGTGACATCCCTAAACTCGAGACGCACATTACCAGAAACTGCATCGAGAACGTACGCTTCGCCGTTGCCTATCGCTAGAACAACAATAAAATGACCCTTGGGGGAAATTGACCCCGTCAAAAATAAATAAGGGCCTCCCTGGAGTGCACGCCACAGTGGTTCGGTTTCACCCAGTTGCCTCATTTCAATGAACCTTGGCCCGAATTTACACGAGGCAAACAGCTGGAGGTCCCTGTAGCAAGCAATCAACTCCCCGTGAGGCAGTTTAAATGTTTCCACAGTGTCTCCACCAACAGTATCCAAAATGAACCCTTCGCGCGTTTCAAATGTTACGCATGCCACCTGATCATCTGAAATAGGAAAGACAGCATCCGCGCCAAACCTCCATCGTCGCATGCAAACTGACAAATCAAAGTTCCACAGTTCAAGAGTGCTCTCAGTTGCAAACAAAATGCCTTCTTTTAAAGGTACCAAATCACAGATAGTGTCACCCTCAATCTCTTTCTGCCCCTTTAGTTCCCCATTTATAACGTCCAAAGCGATAATTCGCTGTCCGCGCGATCCGACGGAAGCTGTCGCATAAACACTCTCGCCGGTTAACGAGAATCGCAGACATCTGACATCTTCGAATTCTGTGTTTGGCGTTGGTGCATTCCGATAAACTAGTTCAATGTAACCTTTCCTCGTGTGGTTCCTTAAAAGCGATTGGCTGTTAAGCACTACATAAGAATAATCGGGAAAACCCTGTACATTCAAGGGATCTCCTAACAAAAAACCACTGATTCTACGGGATTCTAACTCAAAGGAACTTCTCCGGGAACAATAGCAACGTCAATCGAATAGTGATGCTCGGGCCCCTCAATCATACTTAAACGAAACATGTTTCTGTTATTGGGCCTATCTGAACACAAAAGAAATCGACTGTTGGGTGAGAACCGGATCATTCCACAACAACTTAAAGCTACCTCTGCTAGAGTTGAAAAGTCATTTTTCCGGTCAACTAAACAAATAGAGCCCGGTGAATGGGAAATTGCCACGAGCTTTCCATCTTGTGACATCGCAAAAGATAAAATTTCTTTATCTCTTTTGAGACGAGTAATCTCCATGCCATCGTTCAGATTCCACGTCATGAGGCATTTTGTATCGCCAGGACAATCAGTTAACATCTCGTCGCCGCAAATAGAACAGACAGAAAAACTGCACTTACTGTTAGGAAAGAGGGGCTTCAAGTCTCCATTAAAGGAGTAAGAAGTGTTTAGGACTCCTGGCAAGATGACATCCTTGATAGGATGAAATACCACAGAACGATAAAAACCAAACACTAGCAAACTTGTAATGATTCTAAAAGGACCACACAAACGGCTTCCATACTGTTTTGGTTTGACATAACGTTTCCATTTGAGGTTACCTGAAGCAAGTGACCAAAACTGAATGCTTCCATCGCGGCATTCACACACCATGTATTCTAAGCTAGGGGACACATCCAAACAAGCCACTTCTGATCCACAAACAAACTGAGCTTGAATAGCTGTTTGGGAGTCATTTTTGTTTAAGAACTCCATGTAAGGTTTATCGGAATACTTGGTCTCCAGAAGCAGGCGGGAGTCATCAGATAATTTACTACTTCCCTCATTCAACAGACTTTGAAAGATAGTAAAGGGATGTTCCATTAAGGTTACGCGGTGCTTCTTCAAAAGAATCAATAATGACGAGAGGGTCTCATGAAACTTGGTCGATATCGTCTTCAAACCACCCTGCTTCATTACACCAACAATATCTTCCGTGGCTCCTGCAAGGTTCACACAAAGCTTTGCGTACAGAAGCTCTGGGTCTGACACATATTTTCCAACTCTTTGTTCAAGGCTGCAGGATTTCATGTCCTTGTCTAACTGTAACATGTGCTGAACACCATGTTCCAAGGCGTACCTTGAAGTGTCAGGGAAGGTTTGTGAGTTGCCAATACCTTTTCTCTTTAATTCGTCAAACTCGTTAAAGCAAAGAGTATACAGGATCTTATGGCCTTTCATTTCATCTACACTAAAACAGTGCTGCCCGTAGGCTGACTTGTCTGTCAACCAGTCCTTGACTGATTTATGAAAGAAATGAATGCGGTCTTCGTGAACAGGAAGAAGTGATGACACAATGGCAATGGCGTTGCTCGCCTTTCGCATAACAGTCGAGGACGACAAGTTCGTGCACAAAAATTTAGGAACAAAACCCAATGGAAGTGGTTCCCTGGCAGCGGCAATTGCACCCAGGAAACATAGAAATTGCTCTTCAGTTATGTTTAGTTCTTTACGCAAGTCTTGTTCGAGCCGTTCGAAATACGACTGGTAAACACACGCGATGCCCGCCGGAAGGGTCTTGTCCAGTTGTTCCAAGGTGAGAAGAGTTGAACACTTGGCCCTTATGAAATCTACCAAAAACTTGGCACACAGAAAGACTCCCTCTGACTTTTGCACAAGATCATCTAAGACCAGCTCGCGCATTCCAACATCTAATAAATCGCTTAGACTCCGTTCAAAGTAAAATCGAATGACCTTCAAGTTGTCTTCATCTTGTGGCTCCAGTA
>NC_090890.1:28717164-28732164 GCF_036669925.1 Montipora capricornis | reverse complement strand
ATCCGCTCTGCAAACAAAAAGCTAAAAAGTACTGCGCGCGCAAGAACATGCGAAGGACTGGAACCGGCTCCAACAAACGCGTTTGTGGAAATGGATTTGTTGGCGCAAACATATCTTGGGATTTCGAGACTCCTTGTTCAGGAAGACTTTTAATAGATTACGTTTTTCATTCTGAGCAGTTACTAGCCGGCATTCTATTTCCTCTTCAAGAATACAACGACTTAAAAAGACAGTCCGAAGATTGCCGATCGAGGAAAGGGTTGATGGGTTGGAATAACGATTGCGGACTATGGATGGAGTGATGGAGTGATAACGTACAGATTACTTGGTCAAACAGTCACACTTGAGAAGCGTAACATTTAGCGCCTTATTAAACTGAATTCCAGGGCCGTATTGCCTGAAGGATGTCATTTTGTTAATTCATTCAAACGTTACGTCAGTCATTGCAATCCATATCTTTCTAAAATAACAAATTGTGGTAATAGGGTGTTTCAGTTACCATGTTTTTCAACGGATACAAAAGCAAATATTTCCATAAGGATAGAGCTCAATCCCTGAGGATTAGTTTGGGACACCAACAGAGCCGCTGTTTCTTTGTTTAGAGATACCGACATAGCCGCTGCGACATCACGTGAAAACACTATTGCTGCATATCAGTTCTCTTTTCCTTAGCATGACTTTGTATTTAAAAGGAATTATCCCACTGGACTCTCACTCAATCTGAACTGGCTTGTTTGTGTTGTGGAAAAAAAGAAATGACATCCAGCATCCACAACCTCTCAAAGTCACTCTTCTATTGAAACTGTATCTCCCTTCACGTTAGGTCACAGTAAATCTGGCTTCGGGCCACATGAGGTCACTAAAGCGAAGTACATTATAAGAACCCTTAAGCCAGAAGCCCTGATACCCTGCCTACCTGCATTTTAAACATAGTTGTCTCCATTACCAGGACAACTTTTCCAACATCCTTAGACTAATGAGTACTGCGGTACTTAATGAGTGGAGAAATGCAGATGTTGCTCTATTCTTTCTTGAACGAGTTTCACCACTTTTAAGAGACCTTCTTATTAGAAAGGTTACAACTACTATACTTTAAGGGCCCACAGACGGATTTTTCGTGCGTTGCTAAAGAAGTGAAATGTTACTTCCGGTAACTGACGTCATCATATCACGAGCTGACAAGAAAACCCACTCACAAGCAAAAGTCACCGCACAAACTGTTGCTTCCATCGAAGGTTTTTCCTCGCCCTTCCTCGCGTCGTTCTCAGATCAACTGCGCATGCGTAAACGAACAGACTTCCGGTTGAGAAAAAAGCTAAATTTCCGGCGCTTTTAAATTGAATTAATTTTTTTTACATGGCACGTTTCACCCCAAATACAGAATATAGCTAAGCATTGATTTTTTAAAATCATCTTTTTTGAAAACGTTATGGGTATTCAGTATCGTTTATGTCTTTAAAAAGAACATTTTTCAAAATAAAAAGAAAGCCATGCTTGGCTGGATGCAAAAACGAATACAAATTTTCAAACCATCGATTAAATTGTACCCAAATTGCGTAGCACAGAGACAAATTTAGAGTTTTCTTTTATTGGTCACGTGACCATGAGCGTGTATGATGACGTCATATTTAGGGTCATTGGCTTACAAAAGTTGGAAACTGACCAAAATAATGCCAAATTCTCTCAAATTACTTAACCATTACATCCTTAGCAACGCACCCCAAAAAATACGTAAGTGGGCCCTTAACACAAAACAAAAATGTTGTCACCATATGAAATACCAATTATTGCTTAGCAAAATGTGCCCACACAGTTCACTTGCATGTAATTGTCATGTAACTTGGAAAGTCATCATATTTGGGGACACCTAGATAACCAAAATATCCTCACAAATGTCCGGCTTCCACAAACGAAGAAATCTTGTAACCCATGAACTCATAGCAGCATTGCATCACCCAGCAACTGTAGTAAGTGACCGTAAGCCATCAAGGAGGTGCATTTTCTACCAAACGTTGTTCGGGACAAAGCCAAAATTGTTCTTGGAATCTGGAGATTTCTCCGGGGATCGGAACACTCAATAATTTTTCCGGGAAACACGCGATAATTCCGGGACATTGCAGAAAAAAATCGGGACATCGAAGGAAATTTTACTTTGCGTTTTTATTTAGGTTAACCTTCGTTGGTAACTTAGGCATGAAATCTTAGAGTATATGCCGGGAATTCTAAAAATTTCCGGGAACGTATCCCAAAAATTCGGGAGGATGATCCAAATTTCCGGGACGACTTAAGTTAAGACCTAGTATTGCTCAAACAGCGTTTGTTAGAGTTGTCACCCCCCGTTAGTTAATCGAACCGTAAAATGAAAGCTAACGTTTTAAAAGAGTGCTTAGGCCTAATCACTGAAACGAGCGCCTAGGCTTAATCAGTAAATGAGTGCTATATTCGTCACACGATCTTGTAAAAAGTGTAGTTAACTGAACCGTAAAATAAAAGCTAAAATTTTCAAAGAGTGCTTAGGCCTAATTAATTAAAGCAGCGCTTAGGCTTAATCAGTAAACTCAGTGCTATATTCTTCACACGATCTTGTAAAAAGTGTAGTTAACCGAATCGTAAAATGAAAGGTAAAATTTTAAAAGGGTGCTTAGGCCTAATCCCTGAAACGAGTGCTATATTGTTTACAAGATCTCGTAAAAAGTATAGTCAACTGAATCGTAAAATGAAAGCTGAAATTTTAAAAGACTGCTTAGGCGTAATCACTGAAACGAGCGCTCAGGCTTAATCAGTAAGCGATTGCTATATTCTTCACACGATGTCGTAAAAAGTGTAGTTAACCAAACCATAAAATGAGAGCTAAGAGTGTTACGCCGTAAGTGACTAGCTATCGAGCCGCATACACTCATCCTTCTTAACTGGCGAGCCGCCGAGCCGCCAAGCCACTCTATCAATCGAACATGATCTGCATGATTCGTAGGTGACGAGCCGTCAAGCCGCATACACTCATTCTTCTTGACTGACGAGCCGCCGAGCCACCGTATCTGACATGACTCGCAAGTGATGAGCCATCCAGCAGCAAATATACATCTTCTTCAGTCTTGACTGGTGAGCCTCCGAGCCGCTCCAACATGTAACCGTAAGTGGCCCTGTATTCCATGGTTGAGCCAAATTTTATCATAGCGATTAATTTTAGATGAAACTGGTGTATTTTCCAAACTTTATAAAAGGCAAACGCTTTGAGCTTTCACTGGTATTCTACTTGGTTCACGATCCCGTCTGGAAACGGCGTTCGAATAAACTGATTTCTTATTGTTGTGTAAACAAACATCTTACAACAAGACCTGATTAGACCCCGTCTTAGTTTTCGTACAACGAAAACTAAGACCCTTTGTTAATAGTGGTAATTACGGGAAAGAAACCCGGGAAAACTTACCGCTAGTCAGAGATTTGAGCGCTGGATGTTGTCTTCCTACAACTTGACGACGCCATGATACATTCTTTCTTCTCTCTTTGAGTGTTGTGTGACAGGAAACAAACACAGTGACATTCGCCGATGTTTACTTGTTGGCGAAACTCTAATATAGCAAGAGGCTACTATTAGCCTATACTCGGGCCTGCAAAAGTACAGTGGTATATGGTTCATTTAGCACTAAAGAAAAGGAAAGAGAAAAGTTTGTCCTTCTTACATCGGCCTTACATTTCGCTTCTCATGATGTTCGACTGTATATGTAGTGAATACCTGGACCCAGATTATCTTCAATATGGGTTGTGACAATGACCACTGGACCATGGAAACGAGGTAAAAATAGTGTATTTATCCCAAAATGGCTAAGAAACATTGTTTTTTTTTACTGATCCATGAGTATTTTTACTCAGTGTTTGAGGAAGGAAACGCTAATTGAGCGAGTTAAGATGAAACGAAATGACTCATCGAAACACCTTTTGCAGAAACAAATGAAAGCGAAACGAAGGTGAGATGTGAAAACATCTTTCCAAGATTACCAACCTTTCGTACAGCGGTGCACGTGAAGGTCACTTCGTCACGTGCGCGACACGTGAAGATGTGCGCTATATCTCGTCACAGAAGTACACTGTTCCTTGAGGATAGCCATTCCAAATGAATTCATAGCGCGAGAATCAAATATTTAAAATATACTATTTGTTCAATAGAAGGTGTTACTATTAAACCCACTGGGAACTCGGAAAAATCCGAGCCCCAGATGAGATTCGAACCCACGACCCTCCGTGATCTAGTACGGATGCTCTAACCACTGAGCTACTGGAGACTCTACGGTGAGCAAGGGTGAAATGTGGGTATTTGCCTCGAGCTGCCTCACGCAGCCACAGAGACAAATATCGACTGACAGCACAGCTCATAACTGCCTCCCGCAGTCACATTTAGAGCATAATTGAAATACAGTTGCCTGTATTACTGTGGACGATGCGGCCAACCAACCACCAAAGTGGTAATATGCACCCAATATAAATTGTCAAAATAAATATAAGTTATTTGCTAGCTGGGAGGTCCGTATAGCGAAAAACTGTGACCTCGGTCTTGAAATTGCTGCCTGAGGCCGCAGACCGAGGGCAGTTTTTTCGGACCGACCCTTAGTCGGTAAGTAACTTTTTTTTTTGCCTTTCTCCCTCTCCTCCTCTCTGAAATCATTTTTTTAATGGTTGACTCGCAACGCGCTTGATAACAAATGCAGTATTAAAGCGACTTACAAACTGAATGTTTCAAAGAGAAATATTTTTATTTGAATTCTATTCCCAAACCTCTTGTCTAATAAAAAAAACCTCTGCATGTAACGGAGACGGTGTCAAAAAAAATGGAAATGTCAAAAAAAATGGAAATTTAAGGTCATCACACAAGCTCACACAACCAAGGCTACATAGGATACCGCCACGCCGTGAGCGGGCCGGATGAGAAAATCCCGCCCGCCCCCGGAACCAATCAGTTTGCAGGATTTGTTGAATTCCGCCCGCTCACGCCCTGGAAAAAAAGTAAAAGAATTATTATTCTCTGTGATTAAATTTTGGAAAGAACGTATCAAAGACATACAGTAATTATATTTTGCAACTTCCATGTACATTACCAGTATGACTTGGGCTGTATTGAATCTCAAAAGTTGTGTTGAACGCTATGAGTTCTGCAGGTAATTCTGTTAACGTTAAATATGTTTGTCTCGATAAGCTTGATAAAGCAGTGTAGAGTTCATTTCCTACATTCATAACTGATAATTACAGGGAAGTAATCAATTTCCTGTCATACTTATATATAATAGCACATAGTGACATAGCTGCACATTCACTACCAGCATTTGATCCATACACTAAAACATCACCTTGACAGTTGTTTTACTAGGATCAATGGGATGTGAACCACGGTTTTTCTAGGTTATGTCCCTGCAAAGGTTGAACTTACCAGCAATATGCCATGCGGTGTACCAGACTTTTATCAAGAAACTATTTCAAAAAACAAAAATAGTGCTTCGTTTGCGGAATGGTAAGGGCAGAAGAAAAGATAAAATACTGTAGTGTGGGTCTGTCATATTTATTTCGCTTCGTCTATTCAACTCTTGAGAAAATAAAGATAGAAATGTGAACGCAAACTCTCTGAACGGTGAGATCTAGACGCCTGTCTAGGAATATTAACCATTAAAGAGAAGAACAGATACGTGTTTATGTGCATAATACAGCGAAGGATGAAGTCTACAAATACCAGGCTATTTTACCTTCAAATACTTACCCCTGCATAGCATTTCAGCTTCCGTTTTCCGTGAATCGTCTATTACATGTGTTACATATGAACCATGGCAATTGCTAGCTTTACCATCACTGGTTTCTCCTTAACCCAATTTATTACTAAGACTTGTTTACATTACTAATTAACACGAAAAGGGATAACTTGGGAATTTTTGACAATGTATTTAATCTAACCCACAATATAATCATTCAGATATTCAAAACGTCCTATGCATGATCCATTTCCTTCGCTTTTGTGCTTGTCAGCATTATAATTTGCAATACTTCAGGTTCACGTGCTCACAAGTTTGTTTTTATATCTCGCAGATGTTTAGATTCGGGCGTCACTAAACGCCGGAACGGAATGGAATGAGGCAGAATAAGGCAGAGTGACACGGAATGAACTGGAATGATACCGGAATGATACCGGAACGGGACCGGAATGAGCCGGAATGACACCCGAATGATACAGGAATGAGCCGGAACTGTACCGGAAATAACCAAAACGGTACTGGAATGGTACCTGAATTGACCAAAATAAACTCGAAATACCCATGATCAAATAACAGAAAGTTAACAAATCAAATGAGAGTTTTCTTAAATTTTTTTGTTGACTCACTCAACTGCGCCTTGTAAGTCCAGAACATTTTGAATTGAACCCTGTGATGACGCCGAATATTATTGTCGATAAGTACAGGAAACGCTTAATTGGCCACATTCCGTTTTTGTTACCACAGTGTTAACGTCTAAGAAAATATTTATTTCAGAACGTGACCGAGATCGTGACACAATGAAAGAATAACCGGTGTCTATACCTTTCGTAATCTGATTGTTAATTGATTTCAAAAATTGAGCTTTCGTGATTGGCTGAAATATGGAATGTTCCGATGGTTACAGATATCGTGTTCCTGAGTGACCTTCTGATTGGTGGAGACGCGGAACTATTCCACCGAGAAAACAGTCCTTGAAATAGTCTTTTGATTGGATCACAAGCGGAATATACCGTGAAAAAAGTTCACCAAAAAAATTACAAATTTAAATGGAGGTCTCTTATTTTTAAAAGAACCATTCCAGTTCATTCCGGCTCATTCCGGTCCATTCCGGCTCATTCCGGTTCATTCTGGCTCATTCCTGTGCCATTCCGGTTCATTTCGGTCCCATTCCGGTTCATTTCGGTCCCATTCCGGTTCATTTCGGTCCCGTTCCGGTCCATTCCGGTTCATTCCGTGTCATTCCGTCTTATTCCGCCTCATTCCATTCCGTTCCGGCGTTTAGTAACGCCCGTTTAGATTCCAATTACAAACTCTGTTTTGATTGCAAAAATTTGGTTTTATCAACAGAGTTGATAATGTAAATTGGCCACCGTACAGAGATTCTAAAAGCTGACGTTTCGAGCGTCAGCCCTTCGTCAGAGCGAATCGAGGGATTATGGGTTACGTGTAGTTTTTATAGTAGAGTAGGAGCTACGCTATTGGTGGTAACATGGCAACGTGAAAAATAGGAATATATTAGTTAAATGAAAAGCGTTCGTTGATACCGTGAGGATTAAGGGTGCCGATTTGAAAGATGAATTTTTGTTCCAGATTCTTGCGGCTTTCCGTCGTACCTAGATGTAGGGAAAGGCCGCAGATAGCCATGTGGTTTTTGGAGTGGTTAGGCAGATTAAAATGGCGAGCGACTGGCTTAGATGCATCCCTGTCATTCTTCTCAACATCGCGAAGGTGTTCGCGGAATCGGTCACCTAGTCGTCTACCTGTCTCACCGATGTATAATTTATTGCATAACGTACAGGTTATGCAATAAATGACATTTGCGGAGGTACATGTGAAACGATCGGTGATCTTAACAGATCGCTTAGGTCCCGATATCTTGCTAGTGTTGACAATGAAAGGACAAGTTTTGCATCGTGAGCGGGCGCATTTGAAAGTGCCGGGTTGCTCGTTAGTTTTGAGCGCGCTTCTAACTAAAAGGTTGCCTACGTTTTTGTCGCGTTTGAATGAATGAAATAAGTGGAGGTTGCTAAAAGTTTCTACCAGTCTCGGGATCATTTTGGAGTAATTTAAAATTACTAAGAATGATGCTTTTGACTGCGTGATTATGAGGATGGAAAGTGAGGGTGAATGGAATTCTGTCATTCTTATCTTTTTGTGACGTTTGTAGTGATGACTGACGATCAAACTGTTGGGCGCGATGATGGCCCGCTTTGACCACAGAGACAGGATAGCCACGTTTTTCGAAGAACTGGCACATCTCCTCTGATTTGCTGGAAAAATCGGAGTCATCACTACATAGACGTCGAAGTCTAAGAAATTGAAGATAAGGGATGGAGTTCTTGACATGTGATGGATGTGACGATGAATACAACAAATAACTGTGTGAATCAGTAGGTTTGTAGTGCACACTAGTACATAGCACATTGCCTCTAATGGAAACTTTGATATCTAGAAAAGCCAATGAAGTTTCCGAAATTTCCCAGGTATATTTAAGAGCCGGATGAAAAGAGTTGACGGAGGTTATAAATTGATCGAGTTCTTCTCTGCTGGATGAAATAGCGCCGATGCAGTCGTCGATGTAGCGGCCGTAGAGTTCAGGTTTGGGGCCGTTGTACTGATTGAAAAATTGGTGTTCAACATATCCTACAAAAAGATTGGCATAGCTAGGTACCATTCTTGTGCCCATCGCTACTCCATTAATTTGTTTGTAATAGTTGCCGGCGAATGAAAAACAGTTAAGCGTTAAAACTAGTTCGGCAAGGCGGAGGAGCGTTTCCGAGCTAGGTTCTTTGACAGTGCGTTGATCGAAAAAGTGTTTAAGTGCTTGAAGACCTTCGCTATTAGGAATGACTGTGTATAGAGATGTAATGTCCAAGGTGAAAATAAGTTTGTCTTGGCCGGAGAAATTGAAATCGCGGAAAATTTGTAGTGCGTGTGTACTGTCTTTAATGTATGATGGCAAAGATTTGACGATAGGCGTCATAATCCTGTCTAAGTAGCTAGAAATGAGTTCGGTGGGGCAACTACAGGCAGAAACGATAGGGCGACCTGGGTTGTTGGGTTTGTGAATTTTAGGCAAGAAATAAATGCACGAAGTTCTAGGGGTGTTGATGATGAGATTAGTGGCAGTGTCCGGTAATTCTTGATTAACTATAAGATGTTGAATGGTGTCTTTGACAAGTTTTTGATTTTTGGAAGTGAGATCTTTAGGGATTTTGGCATAAAACGAGGTATCCGAAAGTTGCCGCAAAGCTTCTTTTTGGTAAAGGTCGGACCGCCAAACAACTACCGCGCCGCCTTTGTCGGCCGATTTAACAACTATGTCGTTGCGTTTACTAAGATTTTTAAGCGCCGCCCACTCTTCCGAGGAAAGGTTGGAAAATTTAGTGTTGCGATTGAATTTAAGTTTGTGAATGTCGTGACGGCATTTTTTGGTGAAAAAATCTAAAGAGGCAAATTGTCCCTCTGGGGGAGTACATTTGGATTTGCGAACTTGAAGTGTTTCAAAAATGCCTTTGTTAGAAGTGTCCGAATCATCCTCTTTGTCGTGAAAAAAAGGCTTTTAACTGAACGCGGCGAAGGAATTTTTCAACATCTTGCTTAATAGAAAATTCGTTGGTGCGTTTGGTAATAGGGACAAAATTTAGGCCCTTACTGAGAACAGATTTCTCTGAGTCAGTAAGCGGAAGATTTTCTGGAATTGTAATTACGGTATTATGGCTATGCAATGTAGTGTCGTCGGTAATTTGCGGACCTATTAATTGTTGAAGTTTTAGAGTCTTGGTTTGTATACTACTTCCCCACCGACGCAGCACCACAGTTTCTTTAGAAACTACCCCTTCATTCACTGAGTACATAGTTCACTCTGAATTCAAAATAAATACGTTTCGTTTCTGAGAAAACGAAACAACAACATTCTTTTATTAATCGTACCCGGGTATTCCTGATTTCTGTATTAAATTTAACTTTTATTTTGCATTTACCTGTTCATCCACGCTTTTGCATACTCTGCTAGCCCTTAACGGACCAACTACGCATTATGCGTAGAAATATACTAGCCTGTTTGGAGGAGCGATTTCATAGGTTTTCAGGGGCTTGGTTACGAGGAATTCATTTAAATATAACTAATATGAAGTAGTTTTTTAGTCCATCGAAGCTTCGGTAGAATCTTGGAAGATTTCATTAAAGTTTTGAATGTAAATTTCTTTGTGTTGTTTTTTTGATCCAGTAACAGATTTTGCTATCGAAAGCGATGAAAGCGCCGTTGAAGCAACCTCGTTCCCAGGGTCTCTCATCTTAACGCCTGGGGCGAGCGCCAGGCGTTAAGATGAGAGACCCTGGGAACGAGGTTGCCGTTGAAGTTGACCTTCCTCTATCTTGTGTTCATTCGGGGAATAATTTCCTTGAGCATCCGGAGTCAGATGAAGAAGTGGGCTCCGATTTTTTGTCATACTCAGGCGATAGTGAAACATTCGAAGAAGGGGAAAAAGAAGATGATGAAGAATTGTAGACAGATGAATCAATTTGGACCGAAGAGTTCACCACAAAAACTGATATTGACTTTAATCAAGCTGTTGGAATGGCTGTGGATCCTGCATCATTGAAGTCAAGCAAAGATTTTTTTTAGCTCTTCTTTACAGATCAGGTATGGCAGCTGTTAGCCACTCAAACTAACTTGTATGCTTCACAGAAGAGAGGGCCTGAAGAAAATTCAGTTTGGTATCCAGTGTCTGTAGAAGAAATGAAAGCTTGGCTAGCTCTTTATTTGTGCATGGGTATTGTTAATAAGCCAAATATTAAATCCTACTGGAGCACTGACCCAATACTGTCCACCCCATTCTTTCCTGCTACTATGTCAAGAACAAGGTTTGTTCAGATTTTACGTTACCTTCATTTTGCTGATAACAACCTTGCCCCCAGACCTGACTCACCAGACTACAACAAATTATACAAAATTCAACCTGTTCTTGATCTTGTGGTACCCAGATTTAAAGCAGTTTACCACCCTGAGAGGGAACTTGCTGTTGATGAGACTCTAATAAAATTCAAAGGCAGAGTTCATTTTAGGCAGTTCATCCCAAGCAAACCTGGCAGGTTTGGAATAAAGTCTTTTACTCTTGCTGAATCAACCAGTGGTTATGTCCTGGGTAGCAAAGTATACACTGGAAAGGAGGCTGGAGTTGTCCAGAAAGATCTGGGGAAAAAAGCTGTCATGTCTTTGATGGAACCTTTTCTGGGCAAAGGATATTATCTTTTCATGGACAATTATTATACTTCTGTTGGTTTGTTTGGGGAGTTAGAAGAGAGGTCCACCCTTGCTTGTGGGACTGTAAGGTCTAACAGAGTATACCTTCCAAAAGAGATCTGCAATCCAGGTGAAGCAACTGAAAAGGGGTGAGTCCTTGTACCGACAGAAGGGAACACTGACTTGCGTGACAGAAAAGTTGTTAGCATGTTCGCCACTCTTCCTACAGGTGAGGAAGATTCTGATGAAGTGGAGAGGTCTGTGAAGGTCAGTGGCCATTGGCAAAAGAAAAACTTTGCCCGTCCTGGTGTGATCAACCTCTATAACACTTTCATGGGAGGTGTTGATGTTGCTGACCAGAGAGTGTCAACATATGCTAGACTCATGAGGGGCTCAGTGTGGTACTATAAGTTGTTCTTCTATGTTGTAGAAGTGTGCATTTCAAATGCACACATATTAGAGAACAAATCACTACTTCACTCCACCAGAAATGGCCTGCTTTTCAGATCATTGATTGATGAGCTCATCCAACAGCAAAGCTTCTGGAGAGACACAAGATCACCTCAAAATCCAATCCCACAGATTCGATTTAACCAGGGTCACTTTCACCATCTTGTGAGCCACAAAACAAGATCTACATGCAAGGTTCACCTGCAACGTGTGGATACCACATTCAGCTGTGCAGTATGTGGAGTGCGCATGTGTCAAGAGCCATGTTTTCAAAGGTACCACACCCTGAGGGATTACTATTACAATGATGAAGAGCGGGAAGGACCCAGACGTCTAAAGGAAGGAAGGGGGAGGCCTCGGGCAAGGGGAAGAGCAAGAACCTTGCAGAACTGAACATTAATAACATTAAGGCCATGTTAAAGGTAAAATTTTTAACCTGAATTGTTTTTTGAGACAATTAACTTTCCATAACAGTAACTATACAAACTAAAAAGAACATCATCTTGGTATTAAAGTTATTCAACTATACTTACCTGAGAGGTCTGTTATCCAGTGCAAATGAGCAAGGTTTTCATTTTAAAATTATAGTTTGATGTATTCATATCTTAAATTAAATGAAAGGACGTCTAAATTATGTATTTTTGTTGCTGATTACAATTTTTAAGCAAACTTACTGAAAAATGTGCATAATTATGGTAATTATGTAAATCGTGACGTCACAAATCAAATTTTATCCCATAATATATAACATAGATCAATAGCCCATTTTATACAGATCTCAGATATATATGGTTTATTATGGTTAACTTGAAAACACTATTGTGTACAGTGGCTTTTATCATGACCACTCAAAATAAGACCCCCGTGGTCCTTTAAGGGCTCGAGCATCCATCCTACAACCTGTCGTATTCTTGTTTCTGCTTTTACAGGGAGTTCAAATTGCAAAATAATTTACGTTCGGTTGAACGAAGTGAATTAGAACGGAATTGTTATGGAATTCACCTTGCTTATCATAGTGACCTAATTAGATGAATTTCGGCATTGGCGGGATTTTTATCTATGAAAATTGTTCCGCGGCACGCAATGCCTGTCGGCCTTTAATCCTGCGAAGTGGAAGAAGTGGGTCTAATGATATTGACCGTGATAGTGAAAAGTTTGTTACTGTCATTGGTCGTAACACCCTAAAAGAACTGTTCGAAATCTATCGAGACTCACAGATTTCACAATACAAGGTGGTAGCGTATTTTTGTGAAGATTCTGGTAGCGGTGATGGCCTTCTAAGGCCGATTTCGTATTCTGGTACAATTTCCTGCCCCAAAATAGGCCATTTCCGAATTCACGTCTGCCTCCTCTTCAAAGCGAGTCTAAGTGCGAAGTTTTTCTTATGAAAATTAGTTTTCATTCATATGTAAAGTGGAACTAATTACCAACACAAAACCTCGCACTTAGACTCGTTTTGAAGAGGAGGCGGACGTGAACTCGGAAATGGCCTATTGTAAGGAAGTTTACAGTTTTCAGTTTCGATAACATCAGCCATGCAAGCAGAGGACTCCGTAACTGTTGGGGGAATTCTGACACAGAGCCGCTGCATCCAGTGTGGTAGCTCAGTCCCAGTGCAACTCCCACTGACAAGCATCACTATTGACATCAGGCACTAATTGGGCCCATTAGTGACGACTTATCATCTTACCCAGGATTTAAATCGAATTTCTACCTGGACGTTTTGGATGAACTTTAGTGGTGCCCGTATACCCAAGATTGACTAAAAACCTCTTAAAGACCAACGGGAAAAATATTCATGGTGGTGGCAAGGAATACCTGAAACTCATATTGTTAATCCGTGGGAAGAATATAACAGGCAATTATCAGATAAGGACAATAATGGGAAGATGTGGGATCCGAATTCATGGTTGGGTGCAGCGGGAAATCATCATCATTATCATCATTATCATCATCATCATCATTATTATTATTATGACTTTAATTCAGGTAAAATAAGTAAGCAGCATGCATGACATCAGGGCGATGCACTTAAGGAAGGTGCATCTTAATGAAGAAGGGGACGTACAGGTGAAGGTTAGTGCATTTAAAGTGAAGTAAATGCGAATAGGTTATAAGGGGCGTAGGGGGAGACGTCAGTCGCAGAGACCATTTCTTTTGAAATGCGTTCAAATCAGTTTGTTTTCAATTTTCATTGAATTCCGGATTATTCAGGTCACGTTAAACCCCACATCTTGGATGTGTGTTGCAAAATGCACTGTTTCTAGGGAATTATTTATACAAACAAAGCCGGGGAGATGACATATGTTGGCGTCATTCATTTGTCACCGTAACGCCTCTTTCTGGTTCAGTACAAGTGATTGTACTCTGTCTGCATAATCTGCACAATCTGCAATCTGCGTTTTCAGAGCTTTCTTATTTGAATATTTTGATGAGCACTTGGTGACCTCGCCCTTACCTTGTTTGCGAGGATACTGAGTTTTATGGAGGTATTTATTCTCAAAAATGGTAGAAGCAGTCGGGGGCTGAAGAGGAATAATCGGGTGTTCATTATTCCTGCTAGAAAATTTTCGTTGTTCCATTATTCCAGTAAAAAAAATCGCTTTTCTGTTGAAAAAAATCTACTGATTCCGGTCGACAAATCCATTATTTCAAAGGAAGTCGTTATTCCGTTATTCCGTCCCACAAAATTTCTGTTATTCTTATTCCATTATTCTCCATCACCCCAAGAAAGCACGAAAATATTTCAGAAAACGTGTACTGATAATTTAGCATTTATTTTGTTTCCTTGGCAATTTTATACCTTTTACCTTTTTGCAAAGGCGCAACACAATACACTGCGTGGATTGTTACAATCTCGACCCCACAGCCCTTCTCTTAATAGGCCAGTTTCGTATTCTAACGGTTGGACTGGATCTAGCATGAAATGGAGGCTAATGCGGGCAAATTAATTTGCATTTGAAAAGATTTCCCCGCATTAGCCTCCATTCCATGCTAGATCCAGTCCAGCCGTGAGAATTCGAAAATGGTCTATTGACTGGGGGAGAGAAGAGCTCTGGGGAACCCTGAAACGAAGTGTCTTCTTATTGGTTTTCGTGAAGAACAATCAAAAGCGTCTCTAATTGGTGCATTCATGTTATCACGAGGAGTGAGCAGGGGCCGTAAGGTTCAAATAGCCCATTTTTGGTATAAGAATCCTACGGCGCATGTTCTCCTACATAGAGTTACCCAGAGCCTTGGGTCGACCCGAGGCTCTGGTGAGGAGAATGGGATTGTTAAGGAAGATGGAAGAATCCAGCAACAGGTGGGGTTCACTAAACCAATTGTTTGCTAGTAGTGTAACCTGTTTGTTTTCATGGTTTCGTTCGATGCTGGTAGACTTAATCCACGATTTTATTGACAGAGAATCCTATATACTTCATACTTATTTTGTCTACTTTAAGTTATCATCTTCAATTAACTGGTGTCAAATAGACCTTATTCACGATGGCCGCCATGTTGGATTTGCTATTACCATGCAAATTAGCTACACACTTCTGAGGGGGCAAACAACACAAGTTCGAGAGGTTATAA
>NC_090890.1:28704664-28709664 GCF_036669925.1 Montipora capricornis | reverse complement strand
AACCTCCCCATGGGCGGTTCCTTAAAACAGATTGACTGTTAAGCACTACATCAGAATAAAAGCGCGGACCACATAATACATTCAGAGGATCTCCCAACAAAAAGCCACCGATTCTATGGGATTCTAACTTAAAGTAAATATAATTCAACCAATCATGCCAACGGCAAATCGAATAGAGATGCTCGGGCCCCTTAGTCTTTTCTACTACCTGAAACATTTCAACGGAATCCATCCGATTTGAGCAATAAATTTCTCGACTGTCTGGTGAGAACCTAATCATTCCAAAACACACTGAAACTACCTCTGCTACAGTTGAAAAACCATTCTCTCGGTCAATTAAACAAACAGATCCCCTTGAATGGGAAATTGCCACAAGCTTTCCATCTTGGGACATCCCAAAAGATAAAATTTCTTTATTTCTGTTGAGACGTTCAATCTCCGTACCATCGTTCAGATTCCACATAATAAGACATTTTGCATCGTCGGGACAATCAGTTAACATCTCCTGGCCGAAAATAGAACAGATAGAAAAACTGCAGTTGCTGGTTGGAAAAAGCGGCTTCAAGTTTCCATCAAAGGAGTAAGCAGTGTTTAGGACTCCTGGCAAGATGACATCCTTGAAAGGATGAAATACCACAGAACGATAAAAACCGCGAACCAATTCGTGGGAAGTTACAGTGATTCTAAATGGACCATCGTCTCTTGCATAATGTTTTGGTTTGACATAACGTTTCCATTTTAGGTTACCTGAAGCAAGTGACCAAAACTGAATGCTTCCATCGCGGCATTCACACACCATGTATTCTAAGCTAGGGGACACATCCAAACAAGCCACTTGTGACCCACAAACAAACCGAGCTTGAATAGCTGTTGGGGAATCATTTTTGTTTAAGAACTCCATGTGAGGTTTATCGGAATACTTGGTCTCCAGAAGCTGGCGGGAGTCGGAAGATAATTTACTATTTCCCTCATTCAACAGACTTTGAAAAACAGTAAAGGGATATTTCTGTAGGGTTACGCCGTGCTTCTTTAAAAGTATCAATATCGACGAAAGGGTCTCATGAAACTCGGTAGATATCGTCTTCAAACTACCCTGCTTCATAACACCAACGATATCTTCAGTGGCTGCTGGAGTGTTTACACAAAGCTTTGCGTACAAAAGCTCTGGGTCTGACACATATTTTCCAACCCCTTGTTCAAGGCTGCAGGATTTCATGTCCTGGTCTAACTGTAACATGTGCTGAACACCATGTTCCAAGGCATACCTTGAAGTGTCAGTGAAGGATTGTAAGTTGCCAATACAACTGCTCTTTAATTCGTCAAACTCGTTAGAACAAAGAGTAGAAAGGATCTTATGGCCTTCCATTTCCTCTACACTGAAACAGTGCTGCCTGTAGCGTGACTTGTCTGTCAACCAGTCCTTGACTGATTTATGAAAGAAATGAATGCGATCTTCGTGAACAGGAAGAAGTGATGACACAATGGCAATGGCTTTGCTCGCCTTTCGCATAACAATCGAGGACGACAAGTTCGTGCACAACAATTTAGGAACAAAACCCAATGGCAGTGGTTCCATGGCAGCGGCAATTGCACCCAAGAAACAAAGAAATTGATCTTCAGTTATGTTTAGTTCCCTACACATGTCTTGTTCGAGCCGTTGAAAATACGATTGATAAACACACGCGATGCCCGCCGGAAGGCTCTTATCCAGTTTTTCCAAGGTGAGAAGAGTTGAACACTTGGCCCTTATAAAATCTACCAAAAACTTGGCACACAGAAAGACTCCCTCTGACTTTTGCACAAGATCGTCTAAGACCAGCTCGTGCATTTCAACTTCTAATAAATCGCTTAGACTCCGTTCAAAGTAAAAACGAATGACCTTCAAGTTGTCTTCATCTTTTGGCTCCAGTATTAGTGGTTGCAAATCTTTGAGGCTGTCCCAAATGTTAACTTCGGGTCGCGTCGTCACCAAAAATCGAAGCCAAAGCGGTAAATTCTTAAACAACTTGGCAATCACGTCAAGAAGGTCATTTCGTCCTTGGTATTCACTTTCATCTAAAGCATCTATTACCACAAGGGATGTGCAACCCGGATCTGCTACCCCGTTCAGAGGTTCTAAAAAAAGCAAATCAAACAGATCTTTTACTTCCATGTCATTGATCTCTACACCCAGATTTCCGGACAGCTGTTCCACAAGGGCTCTCTTGTAATCTGGAAGACAGCATGACAGGTGGGAAGCTAAAGACTGCATCATCAACTTGGGATTCCTGTGGCGTGCTCTGTCATGGTGACAAAAATGGCTTCCCGCCAATCTGCCAGCTTCTTGCATTCTTCTACACATCTCAGCAGCGATGACAGATTTTCCCATACCTGCATTTCCGGTAAGCACCATGACACGATTTGGAGAGCTTGCATCATCCAACCAGGTGTTGATTTTCGCAAAGAAAGACTCACGGGTTCCTTCCAAGTATCTCTTTGTATAATCTCTCACATCACGTTGGGTATCAACTTTTGCAAGTTTCTTTAGGATTTTATCCTCCTGATCGGTGTTGCGTTGCGTCTTATTGATTTCAGTCACAATTTGATGTATGTCTTGCATCCTAGAATTGCTTTCCCTGACAGCTTGTTGTGTTGTGTCAACAGTCTCTTGGGTTGTTGACTGCTGGATTCGTAAGTCTTTAAGGATAGACATGTTTTTCTCGACACTCTCTTGGACTGTGTTCTGAACCTGATTAAGTTGAGTCTTGAGATGTCTTTCACTCTCTTCCCAGTCCCGTAAGGCTTCAAGATATTCCTCCTCTCCACATCGCTCTGCCTTCAGTCGATCAACCTCTGCCTGACTTAACCCAAGAGACACTAGAACGGAACCGATTTCCTGCCACAGAGCATTGAACATCAGTTCATCGATACCAGTGGTTGTGATGTGCCCATACAACTGATTACGGAAAAACTTAATTCGAGCAAGGTTTGCCTCACGAGAAGTGTCACTTGGGGGCGGCTTGCAATGCCATCCAGTGTGGGGAGGGGTAAGTCCACAAATGTTGGTCAGAAGGAGGAACAACAGAGTGATATCAAACGTGGTGGAGTCAGGGCCAGCTCCACCAACAGGAAAGAGCTTGTCCCACTGGTGACCATTGAGAATTCTTCTGCGTAACAGGTTGATAAGGATGGAATAACAGGCAGTAAGATCAGCTGCCAAGTTTGCAGGAGGGTGATGAGTGTCAAAAACACTTCTCAGTACAGTTGTTCCACCATCAATAATAAGTCGACTCAGCTTGGCCCCATTTGTCTTCTCCTTAGAGTTGGCCAGGGGACCAGGTGTGGCCATTGTAATCCAAACTACCAAACTACTCACATCATATCTGCATAGAAAAAGAAAAAAACAGATGTTAATTGATTGACTTATTGGATTCCATTGAGTCTTCCAAAGCGACTGATTAAATGACTGATTAATTAACTGATTAAGAATTGCCACCATTGATTATCTTTACAAATTGTAACTTCAAAGCATATGATTCAATGAAGCAAGGAAAACTAAGAAATCGAGGATCAAACAAATGCCTGCACGGGCATTTCAACAAGAATTGCCTCTGATTACAACCAATAGAAAGAACAGCCTCTCTCTACAAGTGACTGCAGATGTACAAACATGTATTCTGAAATTTCTGCTGGAAAGTAATTTTTGTGACTCTGACAGTTCAAACAGCAGAGAAGCAGCACATTATATTTTCAACTTTTATTGTATGTTACATCATTGAGTCAATGTTCACTTTACTTACACATTACTTTTGAGACATGCAACATCACTGTTAAACCTTACCACACAAATAATTTCTGTAGTGTTTTATTTCACAGATTTTTTGTTCTGCAGGAACTATTTTTTGCAGATTGGAATCAACCTGCAAAAATTAGAACTACTACTACTACATTATAAACAAATAAAAGACTCTAGCTTTTTGTTTCAAAGTTTACCACGACAAAGCTGAAATAGAGATCAGGAACAAAGTTGCTGACTAACCATTATTACTTAAATAATATGTTATATTTCCTAAACTACTTCAAAAGAATATTTAAACAAAAATTACAAGAACCATTTATACAAGTAAAATAAATAAATACCTCCAGAACTTACAGACCGCACTCATCCGCAATTTCAATACTATTATTAATGGCAATAAATAAATAAATATTATTTTGGGAGATAATAAGTAACATTATTTCAATATAGTTTCTAAGAACATACGTGTATCTACATGGTGTTCCACAACAACCACACACACAGATGGTTATCTTGGCCTCTATTCTCAAAAAATTGTAGAATATTCAAAGCACTTCAATGCACCCCTCTATACAATGTAAATCCCTTCCCCACGTGAGGGTGAGACTTGGGGGCACTTTGGGACGGTGTTAATAGGTTATAAACATCTTAGTCCACCCCTTTAACCCTTCCCCACCTGAGAGTAAGACTTATAAATTTACACTGCTCAATGCCGGATGAGTCATACTCACCAACGGGGGGCATTTTAGGATAGTGTCAATGGGTTTAAAACATCTTAGTCCACCCCATTAACCCTTCCCCACCTGACAGTAAGACATAAATTTAACACTGCCTAATGCCAGATGAGTCATACTCACCAATTGGGGGTAGTTTAGGACGGTGTGAATGGGTTAACAACGTCTTGGTGCAAACCCTTAACCCTTCCCCACCTGAGAGTATGACTTCTAAATTTTACATGAATAATTATTGGCTGTTATGCCAGGTGATTTTACTTGCCAGTTGGGGGCACTTTAGACACTCGAGTCATCAAATTTCACGGATTTATACAAAAAAGAACTTTGGATCCCCTTCCATGGAAAACCCCTGAGGACCCTGTCCACTGACCCCTTCATGGACCTGGTCCATGGGTTACTCCTATGGACCCCCCTCATTTTCAGGTAAATTGTATTGTTTATTAAACCAATATTTGTTACGAGCAGAAAAATAAGCCCCTCCCCCTTTT
>NC_090890.1:28679664-28694664 GCF_036669925.1 Montipora capricornis | reverse complement strand
CAATGATCTTTGACTTAAATTATTTTCCCATTTTAAACTGTAGCAGTTTTAACATTTGATGTTGCTCTGTCTGCTTTCAGTTATCATCTTCAATTAATCGGTGTCGAATTAAGCTCAATTTCAAAACAAGGCAAAGTGTTCAAAAGGAATAACATAACTTCGCAACGCAAAGCAAAAAGTGCGGGAAAGAACTATTCTTTCCAACCGGAGGTGACACTAATGCAGTCTACCTCTGTGATTATTAACAGTCGCTGTTGTTGTTTTGTTCCGTCGTTTCGTTGATTGCATCATTTGCCTGCAAAGCCTCTGTGGGGAGTGGTCAATTAAGTGTATGTTGAAGTTGCTGTAGTGAAGCTTTGAGTTTTAGGAGGGCTCGCCTACACATCCTAACGCCAATTTCTGAAAATGCCCTTTCACATGATTTTTCCTCGAGTATTTATCGCACAAATTACCAGCCTCCGAAAATATTTTATTGCAACGGTGACAACTAACGGCTGCCTCAGCGAGAATAACTTGACTAAATGTAACAATTACACAAACCGTCCCACTATCAAAACTTACAACAGCTATATTTTGCAACAACAGAAAGGATCAAGTTTTAATGATGTATATGAAATGCATCATATATGTTGCACTGCGGGTATGAAATCAAATGAAACCATGTTGCCTCGCAGTCATGAGCGCAATACTATTACGTTGAGAAGCCTGAGAAATTCAGGACTTCAACGGGGTTGAAGTCCTGAATTTGAATATTTGAAGTTTGAAGTTTAAGTCCGTTGAAGTCCTGAATTTTTCAGGCTTCTCGACGCAATAGTAATTTGCGCTCATAACTACGAGGCAAAATGTTTTCATTTGATCAAGTTTTTTAAATTAAACACCATGTGCAGAAAAATGACCAAAGTAATTCTCAATCGTACATTTTCAAAAATGTAAAGTATTCCCATTGACCCTTTGTGTCCCTCTGAGGGGCACAAATATGGCGGCCGGAAGCTAACAAAAACATATGTCATCGAATTTTGCTGTAAAAAGCCCGTAGTCGTCTTCTGAGGGCTCATAAACATATATATGAGTACTTTTTCTCATACAAAGACTGTTCAGATTGCAAAATCTTAGCGGATAAGTCACCCAAAGCTTAGAAATTCAACCTTGCTTTATCACAAGACGAATCTCCCTATCAAAGTTAAAATTTGTGAAAAGATAAGTCTTCAACTGTTCTAATAACTAATTAAACTAAAATCTTAAAAGGACTGATAAGAATGGTTACCCTTGGTAACACTTTTATCCATTTACTGAACGTGTAATGGAATTGGAATTAATACAATGGATTGAAATGGATGCCTCTATAACTGAATTGCAGCCTTAGAAAAAGCCGAATCGAGTAAACAAGTTTAACGTAAAATACAGCCGATTACACCTACCACTAAAACACTTTTTTAAAAATTGCAAACTTTCCAGCGATAAAACGGTTGTATATAAAATAAAATGTGGAAACATACTCTTAAGATGCACCAATTAAAAAGAATAAAGCCTCTATCCACAGTAATAATCGTATCTTTTTTCGTCGCGAAGTAAATCGTAGAAACACAGTAATTTACTAAATGCGAGCAACGTAGTGTATGCTGTTGCACTAGACTAAGTCGTCTATTAAAAAATCTCGCACGGTTACTCAATAGGTCATGGATGTCCATCTACAACCTGCTACTACAAATCAAGAAAAACTGCACAGCTCTGCCAGTCTGACACAGAGTTTAGAATGCATGCGAGTTTTAGAAAGTTCACTAGTATTTGTCCAGAAAATACAAGAAGACAATGTGGTTCAATGATCACCGTTGTTTCTTCACATTACAAGACAACCACAAGAAACTGACTTCTTATGCTTGGACCTGCAGGAAAACAAAAATCAATCGCCTGATTAATTGATGACCCTTTCTTCTCGATCGAGTGTTCACTCAAGGGAGATAAAGAGGTCACGTTTTCAGTACATTTTCGAGTGGAATAGAAAAAAACTGAAGATAACCGATACATAGTGTTAAATTTTCGCTTATTGCGTTTTTCGCACCACGCAATAGACAAATTTAGGCGCTGTTACACTCGGCAATTTGTCTTGCAATAGCCCTTTTCACGGTTAGTTTTTCTCATTTGCATCACAATATAATCTAGCATGTATGTGAGGCATTTTCGGGCTATTTTGTAGTTTTAATCCCAAATTGCCTCGAATCCACGTTAGATTACATTGTAATGCAAATGATAAAAACTAACCGTGAAAAGGGCTATTTTGATGCGACAAAAGTAAATCTCAAATTGCGAAACAAGTTGCTTGATGGGTGTCACACTGGGCAACTATTTTTCCACTTGTTGGGGTTGGTGTGTGTTTCTTTTGCTCCTAATTTTGTGCACGGGCACACCTTCACAGTACGGTGTATGCGATTCTATACGTGAAACAATTCGAGGTTCGCATTTGATTGGCTATCAATGCAACAATTTCAATTGCACTATTTCAACTTCCCGCACTTTTTGACATTTCTGCACTTTGTTTGACATTTAATTGACGTGCTCTGAGTCGAGAAAAGTGGATGAAATAGATATCGCGAGATTAAGAAAAAACTAGATGCTTCTGTGAAGCATACACTGGCTTGCCTGTGGTACGTGCTACAGAAAATCAGAAGGCACTGAATTGTGTGGTATTGAAATACAGCATTCCAGTCTCTGAAGAATAACAAATAAAAGAGAAGCGAGAAACATTGGCTTCTGGGCTGACATGTTGATAATTTTCAAGTTCCCTCACAACTTCTTTTCACCACAAGTGTGCCCTATGAGCATCCGAAAACTTTGTAATACTAAACTTCACTGAAGTCAAGCCCTGTTTCGCGGGGTTAGTGTTGGGATGGGAGACCAAAACAATAAACCCCTCATAAAAAACAGAAACATCTGACCGAAAATACTATTAACGTTAACAAATGCTGATGATGAAAAAGCAAATAAATATTGATACACAGTTTTCAGAAAGAGCAGAAGGAAGTTTCCCGGACGGTCGATCGAGAATAAAATATTTACGACATGAAAACAACATTAATTTTGAACCTTGAATATAGATCGTTTTCACTGTCACGCAATAAAAAAAATAAATCAAAAACTATCCAGTGCAAAACGCTAAGAAATTGTTATCTTATAGAAGATAAAGAAATAAGACACTTGTCCAAGTTTTAGGCCTCTGCGTTTCACCAAACCTCAGGTTTCGCAGGCCGGAAAATAGTGTAAACATCTGGAACTGACTTTGGCTATCTAGGCGACTGATTATCACTACTAAAAAAACAAGCATTTACATAAGCACTTTTCCTAATGCTCTAACTTCTAAAAGGGCTCAAAATCATGAGATAAGTATATATTTTTCAACAAACTTGATCGTAGCTTTGTGTCACGCACCTACATAATCCGGAAATTCAAAATGCTCTGGTTTCCAAACGAAGCACGCTATTGAGCTGTGAAATTGTCAACAGATATAGATATGCCGCCTCCTATGCCTGATGAGGATAAAAACTTTGGTGGATCTTTAGTTTTAGATTTTGGAAGGTGATGACGTCACGTGAAAACGATCTATAGAATATAAAAAGTTACGATCAGCGACAAACATTTTGGGAGATTTTTGCTACGTTCAAGTAAATTGCAAAATCGAAAGTGACATGGCCGGAATTCAGCGGGCGCCGTGATTATGTTACCGCGGCATGTTTACTAGCCAAACAGTGAAGCATCTGTGTCAAATGATGGCAAGATACCGGGTTTTTGTAAGTTTCTTTTTCTGTCAAGTGTTATAAAGTTTGACAATGAAATGAGCGAAGTCAAAACAAAGATCACAATCGCCCAACTCTTGTTTATGCAAAGTCAAAATTTACTCTCCAAGACGCGTACGACGTTATTTATCACCAGGTAATTCCATCATTTTGGAAATAGCAGCTACTTTATTATTCATCTGCGTTACAAGTTTTCACTGATTTTGGGCCTCATTTTGTTGAAACTCAAGCACGCTTCCAACAGGCCTGTGAACCCTTCCTGCTTACAGAGCAATACTAAAAAACCTCTCCCATATCACATTTGAACCTTAAGCTCGAAAATTCAATACACAACATGATATTATAATTCACAAAGGCAGAAAATACCACAGAATCCTTTTCCAGCGAAAATTTTATTGAAACAAACAACATATTTGCTCTTAGAGGCGAAAACCTCTTCCTATTTGATTGCGTGCGTGAAGACAAGAAACTCAATTGTGTCAAATTACCATGTACTTCAGGTAAATACTGCTCACTTTGATTTCGTCTCGACGGGCGATAGATTGTTCTCGAAGTCCAGTGCTCGTCGCTTTTGAGATTCCTGCCTATTTTATCCAACTGACTTTCTATTATTGAGCTCCATAAGGGTATATTTTGTTTAAGGATCTACTAAAACGCCATTCGCGTTACATGACTTTCGACGCCATTGCAGGCTAAGTTAATGATTCTACTGTGTCCACAAGAGATATCTACGCATTTCCACTACCCTCTCGATCCTAAGAAAATACTCGCAGAAGGCTCTATCCACAAAGACACCACTTACCAGGGGAGTGACAGGCAAGACTTTTACCGACACGGAAAAAAAAAAAAAAAACTAAAAAAAAAAAAAAGAAAACAAACAAACTAAACGCAGACCTTGACTGGGTTTGCCCATAGGCAACCCAGTAAAAAGGGTAATTGTCTAAAAAAGTGGGCTTCATTTATATCGAGACGAACAAATAAACATTTGTCAAGAACAGCACGCAAAATAATTGGAAAATGTAAATACTGCGATTTGGACAGACTAGTCGTCTCTAACAGAGAAAAGATACTTAGTGATATAAATATGGAAGTGCCAAGACAAGTTAAGAAGGAAAACATCTCACTTCCGGTTGCCGCTCGCGAGTCAAAGACGAGTATTACAACTCATTCTCGAGACTGGTGTTACGATAATAATATAGTATCAACCAGCTTTGAATACACCATAATCATTATTTCATGACACTGACAGTTGGAAAGGAATTCTGGGAAATGAACATATTTCCTTTAAAAGATAACCCGGCAATCCGGACTCGGGACTCGAACCTACGATTATTTGCTGACCTTTGACCACTCCTAACCACTAGACCACTCAGTCGCCGATTGCTTAGACAAAATTTTTAAACACAATAATCTAAATTATTTGTCATAAGACCAAGCTGTAAACGTGAGATAACACTCGCTAAAAAGAAGGGAAGCCTTAAGAACAAAACTTTACATTTAATCATCGTTTTGAGATAGAAGATTCGCTATTTTTTCTGTGGATTGTTTTGAGTGTTCGGCATCGCATACAGTGTTAATGGACACGATGTCTGAGCATTCGCTTTCCGTTGGCGGGGGAACATTGATCAACAAGATGTTTGTAAAGGTAGTTCAGAGGTAGACGTTAGAAGCCTTCCGCAGTCAACAAAGAGTACACGGGTAAAACAACCGCCAAAAAGATTTGAATTTGAGAGTTACGAAGCCGAAAGAGCAAACGCATTGTTCAGTTCTTGTACAAGTTATGTTGGTGTGTTTACAAAGTTGAAAGGAGCCATTTAGAAAGTGATGGATCATTGTGGGAAAGAAGAAGAGTTATAAGATGAAAACAACATATACATGATGAAGTTTGGCGCAATTTCACGGCGGGAACGCATGAAGAGCTGGTTGAATGCCTTGAAGTGCTTGGTTATAAGGTGAAGCTACAGGGAACTCGTAGCACTTATCAAGAATAGCTCGCGCGGAAATTAGCCACCGTACAGAGATTCTAAAAGCTGACGTTTCGAGCGTTAGCCCTTCGTCAGTCTGACGAGGGGCTAACGCTCGAAACACCGTGAAAATTGGCCTCATTTGCAGACTATTGATTTACAACAGTTGGATGTTGGGACCGTTTGATTGATTGTTGGTTTGAAGCAATACCCGAGCTGTTTGTACCGTTGGAATGGCGTGCAGGTGGAGAAGGAGAACCAGTCACCGTTTGATTCAGCTTGGGTTGGGCAGTGATCGGTCCTGCTGGAAGAAAGAGAAACAGTAATGAATGTTCCTCTAACTTCTTACTTTTAATGGACAGCCCGATCGTTTGCACCAGTAGTGGGGATTTGCAAATGCGAAGCCTTCCTAACAACTCTGAAAGCCATTACGCCTTTAGTGTGAAGCGAAATGACAATTATGCCTGTGCGAGAGTAGTTGCAGAAGAAGCAAAGTTCAAAGTGTGATGATAGATTTGAACACACTCCATCACTAGCCGATATTGAACGTGAAGTGCAAGATGAGGAACTGAAACAACAACTAGAAAGACTGTGGAAGACTGATTTTGAAAATACTGAGGTGGAGACTAAAGTTTGCGCATCGCTGGAGGACATGAAGGCCTTAGACGTCATGGATGAAACTCTCGCAGTTGTAGATGGGCATTATCAAGTTGCCCTTGCCCTGGCGATGTGATCCTCCATTTTTACCTAACAACAGGGTCGTTGCGGAGCGAAGAAGTTTGCTGTTGAAGAAAAGACTGATAAAACACGACGTATTGCATGTAACGTACAAAGCAGCAATGGGTGATTATATTGAGAACGGTCACGCTAAGAAGATTCCGAAGGAGCAGTTGGTAGAAGTACAAGAAAGGCCGGTATGGTATCTCCCTCATCATCCTGTTGTTCACCCTCTTAAGGAGGATCTAAAGCTGTTCACGTCAGCTTATAATTCAAAATGGGTCACCGGAAATAAAATTACCGCTGATTTCGCTCACCTTTCTTCTAATTCTTACAAAGATGGAATATAAACATACATCTCCTATTCACGAAAACTACGAAATTTTGCACAAACACTAAAATCTGTTTGTGTTTGCCTGTAGCTCCACTCGCGCGCTGACTCAGCGGGTGACGCATGCGTAAATGCCGATCGTGTAAGCCCCTCATTTTTCCTGATTTTGCAACTTCACTCGTTTATATCTCTTCTTCCGGACGGTATTCTTTTTTCATTTTTTGCATGTTAACTTCAATTGGCTTCAAATGTTTGTCTTTGAAATTTAAAAAAATTCTGTACGTGAAAACTATGATTAGAGACCTATTTAAAAGACCTCCAGAATTTGTTGAATTTTGAATATTTTAGAGATTGTTTCCAACTATATCTGGTAACGCTGTATCGAAAGATTTCATTTTAAGGCTCAAAGAAATGCCTTATATCGTTTCCATGGTAACAGTATTTTGCAGGAAAATGTGATGTGAGAAATTTATGATGGTTACTTAATACCCTGGCCAAATTTCGTCTTGATATGATTACCCTAACTGTATCTAAGAATAGAATATGTTTATTTGTGTGAGAAAAGGAGAAACTATTTCGAGCCTCCTTAAACCAGACTAAGTAAGGGCTGTTTACGATTAAGGCATGGAGGTATGAATCAACAACTGTTACAGGAATCAGATCAGACGAACTAGGTGGTGGGTGTTCTAGGCCAGTTTAAACAAGAAGTCGTGGGATTAGTGGCAGACATAGAAGACATGTTTGTACAGGTGGTGGTGGAACCAAAAGACTGTGCCGGATGGAAAATTAGCCAAAGACGTGGAAGAATACCGAATGGTCAAGCACTTATTTGGAGCCACCCAGTATTGCCAATTTCTGCTTGAGGGAGACTGCACATGTGTACGGAGAAGAATTTGATCCCGAAGCAGTAGAGACAGTGGAGCGCAACATGTATGTGGATGATATGATGAAATCAACAAGTTGTACAGAGAAAGCTGTAAAGTTAGCTGGTGAACTGTGTGAATTACTTAAAAGAGAAGCTTTTCGTTTCATGACAGCAATGACAGAGAGGTATTATCTTCCATTCCAGAGGTTGGAATATCAAAGTCAGAACTTGGAGTTAGAGAATTCACCGACGGAAATATCACGTGGTCTCAAGTGGAATATCGAAGAGGACAAGCTTGTCTGGGAGGCTTCGGAAACGATTTTGCAGATAATAACCAGCGACCAATGACGCACAGAGGAGTGGTATCAGCTGTCTATTCCGTATTTGATCCGTTGGGATTTATCGCACCATATGTCATGAAAGCCAAATTGCTGTTGCAGTCTTTAACCAGAAAAGGGCTTGGATGAGATGATCCCATTTAAGAAACGGAGCAAGCCCAGTGGAAGCGCTGGTTAGATGACCTTCCTAAACTGGAGGAGGTCCAACAAGATCGTAGTTTTAAACCCATGCAGTTTGCCGAAGTTAGGGAGACACAGTTGTATCTTTTTTCCAATACTTCACGACCAGGGTACGCAGCAGTGGCTTACCTCCGTATACCATACCAAGTGCAATGTCCATTTGTGATGGGGAAAGCGAGACTAGCCCTCTTAAGTGAAATTTCAACTCCAATATTGGAACTGATGGCTGCTGTGATTTCTGTGAAGCTTTCAAAGATAGTTAGAGAGGAGCTGGATATGAAATTTCACCGAGTCTACTGTTGGACAGATTCAACTTCAGTTCTGAAGTGTATCAATAATGAATCGAAGAGATTCCATACGTTTGAATCCAATCATTCGACGCTGATACACAGCGGATCTTTAACCTCTGAGTGGAATTATGTGAACAGAGATGTTAACCCCGCTGATGATGGTTCAAAGGGACTTAAATTGGACGGAATACTGAGGAATAACGGTTGGTTGATAAGGGGTCCTGACTTTCTATGGGAGGAAGGGAGTGTCTGGCAGAAAATGATTGAAATTCCAAAGTTAAAAGATGAAGACCCGGAAGTTAGGAAAGAAGCTCAAATTTATACCATAGTTGCACCAATGCGTAATGGTCTGGAGTCTATGATCTTCCACTATTCTACTTGGAGGAAGCTGAAAGGTGCGGTAGCATGGTGGCTTTGTTACAAGAGGTTCCTGAAAATGAAAGTTCAATTGAGTAAGAAGAACATGTTGCTTGCAAGACTCTCCGATCGAAACCAAGAAAAATTGCGGTTATCTGACAGCAGCAGAACTTCAGGAAGCTGAAAGGGCAATCCTAAAGCGAGTAAAACGAGCTTCCTTTCCAGACGTAATGGAAGTACTGGCGTATGCAATAGATTATGATGAAAATGGTTGTGTAAAGAACGTTTTCCAGAAAGCAGGTGCATCTTTGCACAAGTTAAATCCACAGTTGGAAAGGCCTCCCGAGAGTTGGTGGTCGGCTGGTAAATGCCCCAATTGCTTATGAAAGGAAGCACCCCATTGTCCTCCCCAACATGCATTATGAGACAGATCTGGTGATCAAGCAGTGTCACGACAGCTTAGGGCACATGGGCCAGGACTTTGTTTTGTCGTCTTTGCGAGAGACGTTCTGGATAATTAAAAGAAGGTCAGCAGTAATACGCGTGCTAAGGAAATGTGTGGTGGGACGTAGTTTATAGCAAGTTTACCTGAGGATAGATTTAATCCTGGGAGACCTCCGTTTGCATTTGTCGGTGTTGATTATTTTGGACCACTTATGGTGAAGCAGGGCAGATCCCAGTTGAAGAGGTACGGATGTCTCTTCAGTTGTTTGATGACGCGAGCCACACACATTGAAACTGCTCGTTCCTTAGACAGACTCCATGGAGAACGCTCTCCGAAGGTTTATCAGCATACGTGGTAGTCCAGAGCATATAAGAAGTGATTGAGGCACAAATTTCACAACTGCTGATAAAGAGCTGAGAGAAGCCATAGAAGGGTGGAATCAGCAGAAACTTAACAGATTCTGTGGACAGAAAGAAGTAGGATGGGTCTTCAATCCTCCCTCTGCTAGTCATATGGGTGGCATATGGGAATGGAAGATACGATCAGTTCGGAGAATTTTATCAGCTATAGCAACAGATGTGGTCCTCTCGAGGTTAATGGCGGAAGTGGTCAACATTTTGAATTCTCGACCTCCAGCGCGTAACAATGACAGCTCACAAGAAGATCAACCATTAACCCAAAATCATCTACTTCATTTGAGGCCCAGTCCAAGTTTACCCCCCGGTATATTCAGCAAAAGAGACAACACTCGGCATGCCTGACGACAGGGGCAATATTTGGCCAACCTGTTTTGGAGTACGTGAACCCGTGAATATTTGCCTATCCTCCAAGAGAGAAAGAAATGGACAGAGAAGAGAAGAAACTTACAAGAAACTTACAAAGTTAAAGCAAGAAACTTACAAACTGACCTGGTGTTGTTGAAAAACGAATCCTTCCCAAGAGGGAAGTTGCTACTTGCGCGAGTGTTGGAGGTCTTCTTGAGTGGAGACGGTTTTGTGCGCACTGTTAAAGTGAAAACCATGTCCACTGTAGTTGTTACTGCAAGCACGATACTTACACGTCCAGTGACAAAGTTGTGTTTAGTAGAGATGGAAAATGATGCAGGAACATAGTTTGGCTCTGTCATAGGAACATATTTCATTCGCGTTTCACATGGAACCATCAACATTTACTTCCGACAGTCGTCCATGAACAGTTACTTGTATACGTTGTGTTGTTAGTATGGTAGCCTGAGGAATTGTAAATGAGTGCTGTTGGACCCTCCTTTAGGGACCAGTGTGGTTACCATTTTCATTTTATTTTCTTTCGTTTTTTTTCCTTTTTTTTTGTCTATTAAATTTCATTTCGGTTTGGGTCACATGAAGTCCCTCTGGGGTTTGCATGTGGTCCGCTCGCTGCGCTTTTGTTTTTTGTCTTTGCATGGTGCAACGACACCCGTTTTACCTGATCAACATTTTATCTGTGTATAGAACTAACTCCTAATATTGAAGAAACTTTGTAACTTGTTCATCGTGGTCTACTGAATAGCTGTTCCAAAGCTCCGAGTTCAAATCCAGTGTTAAAAGACATGGACTTAGACCAGTGTATATGTCATGTAATAATGATTACAATCATATATTCAGTGCTGGGTGATGTTATGTGATTATCGTAATTCCACACTCGAGATCATGTTGAGTATTAAGAACGACTTGAATCCAGAGCCCAACGGCCGCGCCCTATGCAATGGATGCGAGAATGAGTCCAGAAGTAAACCCATCCCACATGTAAGCCTATATCAGTATATGGGAATCAAGTCACTTCCAAGCAATCACAATTGATAATGGTTTGTACTCTACTCGAAGTACACACAGAAAAATCATGTGATACCAGCGGGCCGTGGTTACATTTGCTGAACAGTCGCCCGCTCATAGTACTGTTGGCCACAACGTTGGGCACAGCATGATTGGCTTTTAAACAATACATTTCAAACTTACCTTTTTGTCTTCCTCTCGAGTGTCCTTTCTCCCGGGTGCTTTACCTTGATAATTTTTAAGTTCAATGGCTGGCCTGAAAAAGTGGCAATCAGACCCTCTCTAGGACATGTTGCTAAAAGAAAAGGCAAATTATAAGAAAAGTTCCATGCGACATCCATTACACAGAGTAGATCTCCAGACCTTACGTTGAACAGCTCGAGGTGGCCGCCAATTGGGTGAACGGATTTCACAAAAATACACTCTTCGTCACTGACGAATTCACCATCGCAAATGGTGACATCCCTAAACTCGAGACGCACATTACCAGAAACTGCATCGAGAACGTACGCTTCGCCGTTGCCTATCGCTAGAACAACAATAAAATGACCCTTGGGGGAAATTGACCCCGTCAAAAATAAATAAGGGCCTCCCTGGAGTGCACGCCACAGTGGTTCGGTTTCACCCAGTTGCCTCATTTCAATGAACCTTGGCCCGAATTTACACGAGGCAAACAGCTGGAGGTCCCTGTAGCAAGCAATCAACTCCCCGTGAGGCAGTTTAAATGTTTCCACAGTGTCTCCACCAACAGTATCCAAAATGAACCCTTCGCGCGTTTCAAATGTTACGCATGCCACCTGATCATCTGAAATAGGAAAGAGAGCATCCACACCAAACCTCCATCGTCGCATGCAAACTGACAAATCAAAGTTCCACAGTTCAAGAGTGCTCTCAGTTGCAAACAAAATGCCTTCTTTTAAAGGTACCAAATCACAGATAGTGTCACCCTCAATCTCTTTCTGCCCCTTTAGTTCCCCATTTATAACGTCCAAAGCGATGATTCTCCGTCCGTGCGATCCGAAGGAAACTGTCGCATAAACACTCTCGCCGGTAAACGAGAATCGGAGACATCTGACTTCTTCAAATTCTGTGTTCTTCATTGGTGCATTCCGATAAACTATTTCAATGTAACCTTTCCATGTGTGGTTCCTTAAAAGAGATTGGCTGTTTAGCACTACATCAGAATAATCGAGCGAACCACACACATTCAGAGGATCTCCCAACAAAAAGCCACCGATTCTACGGGATTCTAACTCAAAGGAACTTCTCCGGGGAACAATAGCAACGTCAATCGAATAGTGATGCTCGGGCCCCTCAATCATACTTAAACGAAACATGTTTCTGTTATTGGGCCTATCTGAACACAAAAGAAATCGACTGTTGGGTGAGAACCGGATCATTCCACAACAACTTAAAGCTACCTCTGCTAGAGTTGAAAAGTCATTTTTCCGGTCAACTAAACAAATAGAGCCCGGTGAATGGGAAATTGCCACGAGCTTTCCATCTTGTGACATCGCAAAAGATAAAATTTCTTTATCTCTTTTGAGACGAGCAATCTCCATGCCATCGTTCAGATTCCACGTCATGAGGCATTTTGTATCGCCAGGACAATCAGTTAACATCTCGTCGCCGCAAATAGAACAGACAGAAAAACTGCACTTACTGTTAGGAAAGAGGGGCTTCAAGTCTCCATTAAAGGAGTAAGAAGTGTTTAGGACTCCTGGCAAGATGACATCCTTGATAGGATGAAATACCACAGAACGATAAAAACCAAACACTAGCAAACTTGTAATGATTCTAAAAGGACCACACAAACGGCTTCCATACTGTTTTGGTTTGACATAACGTTTCCATTTGAGGTTACCTGAAGCAAGTGACCAAAACTGAATGCTTCCATCGCGGCATTCACACACCATGTATTCTAAGCTAGGGGACACATCCAAACAAGCCACTTCTGATCCACAAACAAACTGAGCTTGAATAGCTGTTTGGGAGTCATTTTTGTTTAAGAACTCCATGTAAGGTTTATCGGAATACTTGGTCTCCAGAAGCAGGCGGGAGTCATCAGATAATTTACTACTTCCCTCATTCAACAGACTTTGAAAGATAGTAAAGGGATGTTCCATTAAGGTTACGCGGTGCTTCTTCAAAAGAATCAATAATGACGAGAGGGTCTCATGAAACTTGGTCGATATCGTCTTCAAACCACCCTGCTTCATTACACCAACAATATCTTCCGTGGCTCCTGCAAGGTTCACACAAAGCTTTGCGTACAGAAGCTCTGGGTCTGACACATATTTTCCAACTCTTTGTTCAAGGCTGCAGGATTTCATGTCCTTGTCTAACTGTAACATGTGCTGAACACCATGTTCCAAGGCGTACCTTGAAGTGTCAGTGAAGGATTGTGAGTTGCCAATACCTTTTCTCTTTAATTCGTCAAACTCGTTAAAGCAAAGAGTATACAGGATCTTATGGCCTTTCATTTCATCTACACTAAAACAGTGCTGCCCGTAGGCTGACTTGTCTGTCAACCAGTCCTTGACTGATTTATGAAAGAAATGAATGCGGTCTTCGTGAACAGGAAGAAGTGATGACACAATGGCAATGGCGTTGCTCGCCTTTCGCATAACAGTCGAGGACGACAAGTTCGTGCACAAAAATTTAGGAACAAAACCCAATGGAAGTGGTTCCCTGGCAGCGGCAATTGCACCCAGGAAACATAGAAATTGCTCTTCAGTTATGTTTAGTTCCTTACACAAGTCTTGTTCGAGCCGTTCGAAATACGACTGGTAAACACACGCGATGCCCGCCGGAAGGGTCTTGTCCAGTTGTTCCAAGGTGAGAAGAGTTGAACACTTGGCCCTTATGAAATCTACCAAAAACTTGGCACACAGAAAGACTCCCTCTGACTTTTGCACAAGATCATCTAAGACCAGCTCGCGCATTCCAACATCTAATAAATCGCTTAGACTCCGTTCAAAGTAAAATCGAATGACCTTCAAGTTGTCTTCATCTTGTGGCTCCAGTATTAGTGGTTGCAAATCTTTGAGGCTGTCCCAAATGTTAACTTCAGGTCGCGTCGTCACCAAAAATCGAAGCCAAAATGGTAAATGCTTAAACAAGTTGGCAATCACGTCAAGGAGATCATTTCGTCCTTGGTATTCACTTTCATCTAAAGCATCTATTATCACAAGAGATGTAAAACCTGGATCTGCTACCCTGTTTAGAGGCTCTAAAAAAAGCAAATCAAAGAGATCTGTCACTTCCATGTCGTTGATCTCTACACCCAGATTTCCGGAGAGCTGTTCCACAAGGGCTTTCGTGTAGTTTGGAAGACAGAATGACAGGTGACAAGCTAAAGACTGCATCATCACCTTGGGATTCCTCTGACGTGCTCTGTCATGGTGACAAAAATGGCTTCCTGCCAATCTGCCAGCTTCTTGCATTCTTCTGCACATCTCAGCAGCAATGACAGATTTCCCCACCCCTGCATGTCCGCTGACCACCAAGACTCGATTTGGAGAGCTTGCATTATCCAACCAGGTGTTGATTTTAGCGAAAAAAGACTCACGGGTTCCTTCTAAGTATCTCTTTGAATAATCTCTCACATCATGTTGCGTGTCAATCCTTGCAAGTTTCTTTAAGATTTTATCTTCATGATCGATGTTCTGTTGTGTCTCACGGATTTCAGCAACAATTTGATGTACGTCTTGAATCCTAGAATTGCTTTCCTTGACAGCTTGTTGGGTTTTGTTCTGAGAAATTTGCAGGTTTTCAAGTCTGGAATTACCTTCCTCAACAGTCTGTCGGGTTGTTGACTGCTGGATTCGTAAGTCTTCAAGTTGAGTCTTGAGCTCTCCTTCACTCTCTGTCCAGTCCCGTAAGGCTTCAAGATAATCCTCCTCTCCACATCGCTCCGCCTTTAATCGATCAAC
>NC_090890.1:28663373-28670164 GCF_036669925.1 Montipora capricornis | reverse complement strand
AACAACAACTAGAAAGACTGTGGAAGACTGATTTGAAATACGGCGGTGGGACTAAAGTTGCGCATCGTGTGAGGGGGAAACATGTCAAGGCCTTACGACGTCATGGATGAAAAAACAAACTCTCGCCGTTGTAGATGGGCATTATCAAGTTGCCCGTGCCCTGGCGATGTGGATCCTCACATTTTTTTACCTAACAACAGGGGGTCGTTGCGGAGCGAAGAAGTTTGATGTTGAAGAAAAGAGGATAAAACACGACGTATTGCATGTAACGTACCAAAGCAGCAATGGGTGATTATATTGAGAACGTGTCACGCTAAGAAGATTCCGAAGGAAGCAGTTGGGAGAATTACAAGAAAGGACAGGAATGTTGCCCCGCACTCCTCATCAGCCTGGTGTTCACCCTATTAAGGAGGATCTAAAAGCTGCTCACGTCAGCTTATAATTCAATAACTGGGTCACGGGAAATAAAATTACCGCTGATTTCGCTCACCTTTCTCTAATTCTTACAAAGATGGAATATCAAACATGACATCTCATATTCACGAACAACTACGAAAATTTTGCAAAAACACTAAAATCTGTTTGTGTTTGCCTGTAGACTCCACTCGCGCGCTGACTCAGCGGGTGTGGTTGGACGCATGCTCGTAAATTGCCGATCGTGTAAGCCCCTCATTGTTCCTGATTTTGCAACTTTGATCGTTTATATCTCTTCTTCCGGACGGTATTCTTTTTTCATTTTTTGCATGTTAACTTCAATTGGCTTCAAATGTTTGTCTTTGAAATTAAAAAAAATTCTGGTTACGTGAAAACAATGATTAGAGACCTATTTAAAAAGAACCTACCAGAAATTTGTGAAATTTTGAATATTTAGAGATTGTTTCCAACTATATCTGGTAACGCAGTATCAGAAAGATTTCATTTTAAGGCTCAAAAGAAATGCCCTATTATTATCGTTTCCATGGGTAAACAAGTATTTTTGACCGGAAACATGTGAGTGTGAGATCAATTTATGATGGTTACTGAATACCCTGGCCAAGAATTTCGTATGGATATGATTACCCTAAACTGTATCTAAGAATAGAAGTCTGTTTATTTGTGTGAGGGGAAAGGAGAGACACTATTTCGGGGGAAAGCCTCCTTAAACCAGATAAGTAAGGGCTGTTTACGATTAAGGCATGGAGGTATGAATCAACAACTGTTACAGGACATCAGATCAGACGAACGAGGTGGTGGGTGTTCTAGGACAGTTTAAACAAGAAGTCGTGGGATTAGTGGCAGGACATAGAAGACCATGTTTTTACAGGTTGTGTGGTGGAACCAGAAGAAGACTGTGCCGGATGGAAAATTAAGCCACAAGACGTGGGAAGAATCCCGAATGGGTATCTACGACAGCTTATTATGGGAGCCCCACCAGAGGTAGCTTGCCAATGTCTGCTTGAGGGAGACTGCACATGGTGTACGGAGGAAGGAATTTGGATTCCCGAAGGCGATTAGAGACAGTGGAGCGCAACATGTATGTGGATGATATGATGAAATCAACAAGTTGTACAGCGAAAGCTGTAAAGTTAGATGGTGAACTGTGTGAATTACTTAAAAGAGAAGCTTTTCGTTCATGACAGCAATGACAGAGAGGTATTATCTTCCATTCCAGAGGTTGGAATATCAAAGTCAGAAACTTGGAGTTAGAGAATTCACCGACGGAAATAGCACTTGGTCTCAAAGTGGAATATCGAAGAGGAACAAGCTTGTCTGGGAGGCTTCGGAAACGCTTTTGCAGATAATAACCAGCGACCAATGACGCACAGAGGAGTGGTATCATCTGTCTATTCCGTATTTGATCCGTTGGGATTTATCGCAACATATGTCATGAAAGCCAAATTGCTGTTGCAGTCTTTAACCAGAAAAGGGCTTGGATGAGTTGATCCCATTTAAGACACGGCGCAAGCCCAGTGGAAGCGCTGGTTAGATGACCTTCCTAACCTGGAGGAGGTCCAACAAGATCGTAGTTTGAAACACATGCAGTTTGCCGAAGTTAGGGAGACACTGTTGTATCTTTTTTCCAATACTTCACGACAGGGTACGCAGCAGTGGCTTACCTCCGTATACCATACCAAGTGCAATGTCCATTTGTGATGGGGAAAGCGAGACTAGCCCTCTTAAGTGAAATTTCAACTCCAATATTGGAACTGATGGCTGCTGTGATTTCTGTGAAGCTTTCAAAGATAGTTAGAGAGGAGCTGGATATGAAATTTCACCGAGGTCTACTGTTGGACAGATTCAACGTCAGTTCTGAAGTGTATCAATAATGAATCGAAGAGATTCCATACGTTTGAATCCAATCATTCGACGCTGATACACAGCGGATCTTTAACCTCTGAGTGGAATTATGTGAACAGAGATGTTAACCCCGCTGATGATGGTTCAAAGGGACTTAAATTGGACGGAATACTGAGTAATAACGGTTGGTTGATAAGGGGTCATGACTTTCTATGGGAGGAAGGGAGTGTCTGGCAGAAAATGATTGAAATTCCAAAGTTAAAAGATGAAGACCCGGAAGTTAGGAAAGAAGCTCAAATTTATACCATAGTTTGCACCAATGCGTAATGGTCTGGAGTCTATGATCTTCCACTATTCTACGTGGAGGAAGCTGAAAGGTGCGGTAGCATGGTGGCTTTGTTACAAGAGGTTCCTGAAAATGAAAGTTCAATTGAGTAAGAAGAATATGTTGCTTGCAAGACTCTCCGATCGAAACCAAGAAAAATTGCGGTTATCTGACAGCAGCAGAACTTCAGGAAGCTGAAAGGGCAATCCTAAAGCGAGTAAAACGAGCTTCCTTTCCAGACGTAATGGAAGTACTGGCGTATGCAATAGATTATGATGAAAATGGTTGTGTAAAGAACGTTTTCAGAAAGCAGGTGCATCTTTGCACAAGTTAAATCCACAGTTGGAAAGGCCTCCCGAGAGTTGGTGGTCGGCTGGTAAATGCCCCAAATTGCTTATGAAAGGAAGCACCCCATTGTCCTCCCCAACATGCATTATGAGACAGATCTGGTGATCAAGCAGTGTCACGAAAGCTTAGGGCACATGGGCCAGGACTTGTTTTGTCGTCTTTGCGAGAGACGTTCTGGATAATTAAAAGAAGGTCAGCAGTAATACGCGTGCTAAGGAAATGTGTGGTGGGACGTAGTTTATAGCAAGTTTACCTGAGGATAGATTTAATCCTGGGAGACCTCCGTTTGCATTTGTCGGTGTTGATTATTTTGGACCACGTATGGTGAAGCAGGGCAGATCCCAGTTGAAGAGGTACGGATGTCTCTTCAGTTGTTTGATGACGCGAGCCACACACATTGAAATTGCTCGTTCCTTAGACAGACTCCATGGAGAACGCTCTCCGAAGGTTTATCAGCATACGTGGTAGTCCAGAGCATATAAGAAGTGATTGAGGCACAAATTTCACAACTGCTGATAAAGAGCTGAGAGAAGCCATAGAAGGGTGGAATCAGCAGAAACTTAACAGATTCTGTGGACAGAAAGAAGTAGGATGGGTCTTCAATCCTCCCTCTGCTAGTCATGGGTGGCATATGGGAATGGAAGATACGATCAGTTCGGAGAATTTTGTCAGTCTATAGCAACAGATGTGGTCCTCTCGAGGTTAATGGCGGAAGTGGTCAACATTTTGAATTCTCGACCTCCAGCGCGTAACAATGACAGCTCACAAGAAGATCAACCATTAACCCAAAATCATCTACTTCATTTGAGGCCCAGTCCAAGTTTACCCCCCGGTATATTCAGCAAAAGAGACAACACTCGGCATGCCTGACGACAGGGGCAATATTTGGCCAACCTGTTTTGGAGTACGTGAACCCGTGAATATTTGCCTATCCTCCAAGAGAGAAAGAAATGGACAGAGAAGAGAAGAAACTTACAAGAAACTTACAAAGTTAAAGCAAGAAACTTACAAACTGACCTGGTGTTGTTGAAAAACGAATCCTTCCCAAGAGGGAAGTTGCTACTTGCGCGAGTGTTGGAGGTCTTCTTGAGTGGAGGACGGTTTTGTGCGCACTGTTAAAGTGAAAACCATGTCCACTGTAGTTGTTACTGCAAGCACGATACTTACACGTCCAGTGACAAAGTTGTGTTTAGTAGAGATGGAAAATGATGCAGGAACATAGTTTGGCTCTGTCATAGGAACATATTTCATTCGCGTTTCACATGGAACCATCAACATTTACTTCCGACAGTCGTCCATGAACAGTTACTTGTATACGTTGTGTTGTTAGTATGGTAGCCTGAGGAATTGTAAATGAGTGCTGTTGGACCCTCCTTTAGGGACCAGTGTGGTTACCATTTTCATTTTATTTTCTTTCGTTTTTTTTCCTTTTTTTTGTCTATTAAATTTCATTTCGGTTTGGGTCACATGAAGTCCCTCTGGGGTTTGCATGTGGTCCGCTCGCTGCGCTTTTGTTTTTTGTCTTTGCATGGTGCAACGACACCCGTTTTACCTGATCAACATTTTATCTGTGTATAGAACTAACTCCTAATATTGAAGAAACTTTGTAACTTGTTCATCGTGGTCTACTGAATAGCTGTTCCAAAGCTCCGAGTTCAAATCCAGGGTAAAAGACATGGACTTAGACCAGTGTATATGTCATGTAATAATGATTACAATCATATATTCAGTGCTGGGTGATGTTATGTGATTATCGTAATTCCACACTCGAGATCATGTTGAGTATTAAGAACGACTTGAATCCAGAGCCCAACGGCCGCGCCCTATGCAATGGATGCGAGAATGAGTCCAGAAGTAAACCCATCCCACATGTAAGCCTATATCAGTATATGGGAATCAAGTCACTTCCAAGCAATCACAATTGATAATGGTTTGTACTCTACTCGAAGTACACACAGAAAAATCATGTGATACCAGCGGGCCGTGGTTACATTTGCTGAACAGTCGCCCGCTCATAGTACTGTTGGCCACAACGTTGGGCACAGCATGATTGGCTTTTAAACAATACATTTCAAACTTACCTTTTTGTCTTCCTCTCGAGTGTCCTTTCTCCCGGGTGCTTTACCTTGATAATTTTTAAGTTCAATGGCTGGCCTGAAAAAGTGGCAATCAGACCCTCTCTAGGACATGTTGCTAAAAGAAAAGGCAAATTATAAGAAAAGTTCCATGCGACATCCATTACACAGAGTAGATCTCCAGACCTTACGTTGAACAGCTCGAGGTGGCCGCCAATTGGGTGAACGGATTTCACAAAAATACACTCTTCGTCACTGACGAATTCACCATCGCAAATGGTGACATCCCTAAACTCGAGACGCACATTACCAGAAACTGCATCGAGAACGTACGCTTCGCCGTTGCCTATCGCTAGAACAACAATAAAATGACCCTTGGGGGAAATTGACCCCGTCAAAAATAAATAAGGGCCTCCCTGGAGTGCACGCCACAGTGGTTCGGTTTCACCCAGTTGCCTCATTTCAATGAACCTTGGCCCGAATTTACACGAGGCAAACAGCTGGAGGTCCCTGTAGCAAGCAATCAACTCCCCGTGAGGCAGTTTAAATGTTTCCACAGTGTCTCCACCAACAGTATCCAAAATGAACCCTTCGCGCGTTTCAAATGTTACGCATGCCACCTGATCATCTGAAATAGGAAAGAGAGCATCCACACCAACCCTCCATCGTCGCATGCAGACTGACAAATCAAAGTTCCACAGTTCAAGAGCGCTCTCAGTTGCAAACAAAATGCCTTCTTTTAAAGCTACCAAATCACAGATAGTGTCACCCTCAATCTCTTTCTGCCCCTTTAGTTCCCCATTTATAACGTCCAAAGCGATAATTCGCTGTCCGCGCGATCCGACGGAAGCTGTCGCATAAACACTCTCGCCGGTTAACGAGAATCGGAGACATCTGACTTCTTCAAATTCTGTGTTCTTCATTGGTGCATTCCGATAAACTATTTCAATGTAACCTTTCCATGTGTGGTTCCTTAAAAGAGATTGGCTGTTTAGCACTACATCAGAATAATCGGGAGCAAACCATATACATTCAGAGGATCGCCCAACAAAAAGCCACCGATTCTATTGGATTCTAACTTAAAGGAACTTCTCCGGGGAACAATAGCAACGTCAATCGAATAGTGATGCTCGGGCCCCTCAATCATACTTAAACGAAACATGTTTCTGTTATTGGGCCTATCTGAACACAAAAGAAATCGACTGTTGGGTGAGAACCGGATCATTCCACAACAACTTAAAGCTACCTCTGCTAGAGTTGAAAAGTCATTTTTCCGGTCAATTAAACAAATAGAGCCCGGTGAATGGGAAATTGCCACGAGCTTTCCATCTTGTGACATCGCAAAAGATAAAATTTCTTTATCTCTTTTGAGACGAGCAATCTCCATGCCATCGTTCAGATTCCACGTCATGAGGCATTTTGTATCGCCAGGACAATCAGTTAACATCTCGTCGCCGCAAATAGAACAGACAGAAAAACTGCACTTACTGTTAGGAAAGAGGGGCTTCAAGTCTCCATTAAAGGAGTAAGAAGTGTTTAGGACTCCTGGCAAGATGACATCCTTGATAGGATGAAATACCACAGAACGATAAAAACCAAACACTAGCAAACTTGTAATGATTCTAAAAGGACCACACAAACGGCTTCCATACTGTTTTGGTTTGACATAACGTTTCCATTTGAGGTTACCTGAAGCAAGTGACCAAAACTGAATGCTTCCATCGCGGCATTCACACACCATGTATTCTAAGCTAGGGGACACATCC